>NC_091360.1:3393179-3483179 GCF_038502225.1 Cherax quadricarinatus | reverse complement strand
TGCCAGAGGCGTACTTACACTACAGTTATTAAATTGCAACATTAATACCCATCCTTTAGAGTACAGGCACTGTACTTCCCATCTCCAGGACTCAAGTCCGGCTTGCCGGTTTCCCTAAATCTGTTCATAAACATTACCCTGCTCACACTCCAACAGCACGTCAAGTCCTTAAACCATTTGTCTCCGTTTGCTCCTATTTAATACGTCCAAGCCCATCATACACAAAACCTCCTTTACCAACTCCATCCATCCTTTCCTAGGCCGACCTCTACCCCGCCTTCCCTCCACTACAGATTTATACACTCTAGAAGTCATTCTGTTTTGTTCCGGCCTCTACATGTCCAAACCATCTCAACCACCCCTCTTCAACCCTTTTGATAATAGTTTTGGTAATCATGCACCTCCTCCTAATTTCCAAACTACAGATTCTCTGCATTATATTCACACCACACATTGCCCTCAGATACGACATCTCTACTGCCTCCAGCCCTCTCCTTGTTGTAATATTCACCGCCCATGCTTCACCACTTGCTTAACCTCTCTTTTCCTTTACATGTACTCCTCCCTCCTTGCATCACTTCTACTTTGTAAAAACCTCTCATATGCTATTTTTTCTCTCTTACTACTCTATATCACTCCACCAACCCCACTTCTTCCCTCCCACACCCACTTTCTTGTAACAAACTTCTGCTGAACACTACCACTACATCCTTAAACCTACCGCATACATCTTCAACTCTATTGCCTATACTCTCACTAGCCCATCTATCCTCCAAGAGTTGTTTATATCTTACCCTAACTGCCTCTTCCTTTAGCTTATAAACCCTCACCTCTCTCTTACCTGTTACTTTTATTTTCCTTGTATCCCATCTACCTTTTACTCTCACTGTAGCTACAACTAAAAGGTGATCTGATGTATCTGTGGCCCCTCTATAATCATATACATCCTGAAATCTACCCAACAGTCTTTATCTACCAACATGTAGTCCAACAAGTACTGTCATTACGCCCTGCATCATATCCTGTATGCTTATTTACCCTCTTTTTCTTAAAATATGTGTTACCTATAACCAAACCCCTTTCTATACAAAGTTCAATCAAATGCCCCTCATTATCATTTACACCTGGCACCCTAAACTTACCTACCACACACCTCTTTAAATGTTTCTCCTACTTTAACATTTAGGTCTCCTACCACAATTACTCACTTGGCCCAAAAGTTCCTACGCACTCACTTAACATCTCCTAAAATCTCTCTCTCTCTCTCTCTCTCTCTCTCTCTCTCTCTCTCTCTCCTCTACAATCCTCTCTTCTCCAGATGCATACACACTTATTATGACCCACTTTTCGCATCCAACCCTTAAATATATATATGTATATATATATATATATATATATATATATATATATATATATATATATATATATATATATATATATATGCAAAACAACCACTGTGAAAGAGTAGTGAAATTCCAAGCGCTTTCGTGACTACTCACATTGTCAAGGAACTATGAAAGTAATACATCAAAGGAAGGCAATTAAAGGGCTTAGACCACACCTCACAGTCAACTCCCACAATAAAGAAACACCTGATGCGGGACAATACCGGACTCATAACAAAAGAGGAACACTGCAGTAGGTCCTCTTTTCTTATGAGTCCGGTATTGTCCCGCGTCAGGTGTTTCTTTGTTGTGGGAGTTGACTGTGAGGTGTGGTCTAAGCTCTTTAATTGCCTTCCTTTGATGTATTACTTTCATAGTTCCTTTACAATGTGAGTAGTCACGAAAGCGCTTGGAATTTAAAATCACCTGTTTACTGTGATCTTATTGCATATATATATATATATATATATATATATATATATATATATATATATATATATATATATATATATATATATATATATATATATATATATAAGAAGGGAAAATGTTAAATTTATTATCCTTTACGTGTAGTTAATTATTAATTAGTAAATAGGTACATGTTTTGTCTCTTAGAAGAGGGAGGATCGAGCCTTCATCGCTCCTCTCTAAGCAAGAGAACTAAATGATCAATACAGTCTTAATATTTCACATGAACATAAACCTGTTGCATACCTAGCGCGTAATTTTCTTGAGGATCCTAGGCCACTGTAGGATGGTACATATGATTTAGGAGAATCGAAATGTTGAGGAAGATGACAAATGGGTCGTGTCATATGTCCATAACTCTTCTTTGTTGAGCCAACCGCATATCCGTATTTTATCGCTTTCTTCCATTATGTCTCATCTTCTCTCTAGTCCCCTACTTCTTTCTTTACTGTGTGTGTGTTCTCACCTAGTTGTGGTTGCAGGGGTCGAGACATAGCTCCTGGCCTCGCTTTTTCACTGGCTGCTGCTGAGTCACTCTCCCTGCACTATGAGCTTTATCATACCTCTGCTTAATGTTATGTATGGATCCTGCCTCCACTACATCGCTTCTCAAGCTATTCCACTTCCTGACTACTCTGTGGCTGAAGAAATACTCCCTAACATCCCTGTGATTCATCTGAGTCTTCAACTTCCAACTGTGTCCCTTTGTTGCTGTGTCCCATCTCTGGAACATTCTGTCTCTGTCCACCATGTCAATTCCTCTCAGTATTTTGTATGTCGTTATCATGTCCTCCCTATCTCTCCTGTCCTCCAGTGTCGTCAGGTCGATTTCCCTTAACCTCTCCTCCTAGGACGTACCTTTTAGCTCTGGGACTAGTCTTGTTGCAAACCTTTGCACTTTCTCTAGTTTCTTTACTTGCTTGGCTAGGTGTGGGTTCCAAACTGGCGCCGCATACTCCAGTATGGGCCTAACGTAGAGTGTACAGGGTCCTCTGTGTACTCACCTAGTGTGTGTGTGTGTGTGTGTGTGTGTGTGTGTGTGTCTGTGTGTGTACTCACCTAATTGTACTCACCTAATTGTGGTTGCAGGGGTCGAGACTCGGCTCCTGGCCCCGACTGATCGCTACTAGGTCCTCTCCCTCTCTTCTTCCTGAGCTTTGTCATACCTCTTCTTAAAACTACGTATGGTTCCTGCCTCCACTACATCACTTGCTAGGCTATTCCACTTCCTGACGACTCTATGACTGAAGAAATACTTCCTAACGTCCCTGTGACTCGTCTGAGTCTTCAGCTTCCAATTGTGACCCCTTGTTTCTGTGTCCCCTCTCTGGAACATCCTGTCTCTGTCCACCTTGTCTATTCCCCGCAGTATCTTGTATGTCGTTATCATGTCTCCCCTGGCCCTTCTGTCCTCCAGTGTCGTCAGTCCGATTTCCCTCAACCTTTCCTCGTACGACATTCCCCTGAGCTCTGGAACTAGCCTTGTTGCAAACCTTTGTACTTTAACTTTTTGACGTGCTCTGTGTGTGTGTGTGTGTGTGTGTGTGTGTGTGTTGTGTGTTTTTCGCCTGCTCTCACGACAGCTCAGATGTGTATGTATTGCCTTCTTTTGCAACAACTCGGTCAGACGTAAATATACTGCAGGATGTTACATCTTAGATGTGTGTTCATTGCTAGTTATCACAACTGAGATGTGCCTGTACTGCCTGCCTCCACAATACTCAGTGAGACGAGTGTGTACTAGCTGCTCTCTACAACATGCCATCACAGCAACTAACCTGGGCACATAGTTTCTGTCTCTATCGAATTCAAGTAGTATAACGGTCCAGCCGAGATTACCGAGCTCCAGTTTTGTACAAGAGTAAGCCAACTGCATCCTGGGCCAATCTTCCCTTGGATATTCAGAGTCCACCTCAATTTTTTCAGCCTCCGTGCTGGCTCCTGGAAGTGGACGAGGCGAATGAGGACGAAGCTAGAGCGGATGAGGATACAATGGACTTGGATAGAGTGGAGGAGAACAGTGTAAAGAAAGCCTATAAAGCGTCCAACTTTATGAAACAGATATGACGGTGTCTTGAAAACTTTGTGATGGGACAAATTTCTCCAACTGTTGTAGAGGCTGATGCTTGCTAGCTGTTACAGATATTTGTGTATAGTAGTTCACTCAAGCTGTCAAGAAAAAAATGTAACCTTTCTTGTTCCATTTGGAAAAAAAAATAAAAAAAAATATGAGTATCTGAATTGTGATTATTTTACATCAAAATTAACAGCTATCTATTATCAAAACGAAATTAAAATTAAAAATAATCAGAGATCCAGAAATGCCTATCACTAAATATAACAGTCAATCACAAAATTTAAATACTCAGAGAGTAAGCCAACACAATAAATCATGCCAAAATTTAAATAATAATTACATCCATCAGTACAGACTCCCGGACATAAGTTGCTTTTCAAATGAACTATTGAAATATCCAGATAAAGACTCCAGCAACATAGTCGGAGGTAAGATGTTCTTAAGTCTTGAGGTTGTGATCTTTTCCCAGGCATATTCAGAAAGTAGGAGCTACAGGTGACGGACACAGGACGAACTTAATATGTCTTGAGTAACAAGTGGGAGAGTATAAAATACCTGGGCCGATGGGCCACCGTCCAGACGTTGATACAATAAGTTGTGGTCTGGTATGCAGTAATCCAATAACAGCTCCATCACTCCTCGAGTATTATCTAGGTATGTGATTAATGGGTAGAAAATCAAAACGTAGGTGAAATGGCTCACTAAACACCGAGGAGTCACCTGCAAGTCATCAACCAGATCGGGAATCAACTAAAGAGAATCATGACTGAGAGGAAATTCGTCCCAAGGTGGATTTGTTCTACTGACAAAATGTTCCTCTGAAATAAGTCACATTTTCAGGTAATTCAAACCAGAAGAATAAAAATATTAATCCTAAGATAATGCAGTAAACTAAGATCGCTATAAAAGCGTTCATAACCTTGTAGCTGAAGCTAGTGCTTCAGCTACAAGCATGTGTAAAGCTATTTGTTATTCACCTAACAAATTGGTTGCCTAATAGGTAAAATTGGTTAATTAGCAAGAACTCGTTTAAAATTAAGTCCTTTCTAAAATTTCATTTTATAAGTTTAAAGATATATTTTTTTTCATTTATGTTAATGTAAAAATTAGTAATTTCGTACCAAAAGAACCTTAGAAACTTACCTAACCTTATTATAACAAGCGCAATTTAATTTAGCCTAATCCAATTAAATATATTTTAGATAAGTTGACACTAATTTAATAATAAATAAACAAAATGAAATATATTTATTTCGATAAGTTCAGAATGATTTTTGCGAAATTATTGCATACACAAATTTTCGCTAGTCTTATTCGGCAAGAAGAGCTTTGCTATTTAAACCAAAATCGCAAGTTTTACCTATTCGCCACGATATATATATATATATATATATATATATATATATATATATATATATATATATATATATATATATATATATATATATATATATATAAGCACACAAAAAATTAAGAAAATTAAAAATCATTTTTCCCCACAGGCACAAAGTTAATTAATTAGGTACATAACTTTTTGTCTGTATAAAAGAAAATACCTATAAAAAGTTTTCGCTCATAGATGAAGTTTAATGTTTATCTGTGTCATCGCCACAAAATTAATTATTCCGAGGAAGCATATTAAAAATACACTTCAGACAACTGTGACTCAACTAATTTTGAAACTAAGGGTGAAACTAGATTTTCTCGCTCCTTCTTGGGCTTACGACGAGCCCTGATGATGGTCCTGGGTAAATGGAAACCTCGTTTAGTTTCGCCCTCGATTTGTTACTTAAATATGTGGATCATATTGACTCTTGTACTCAATGATTAAGAGGCATCGTCATCACCTGGATCTCTTTATTTTACGTGGGCAGTACACATCTTCCACTGTATCCACAGTTTTGATAGAAGGTGGTCAGTCCCTCAGTCTTGATAGAAGGTGGTCAGTCCCTCAGTCTTGATAGAAGGTGGTCAGTCCCTCAGTCTTGATAGAAGGTGGTCAGTCCCTCAGTCTTGATAGAAGGTGGTCAGTCCCTCAGTCTTGATAGAAGGTGGTCAGTCCCTCAGTCTTGATAGGTGGTCAGTCCCTCAGTCTTGATAGAAGGTGGTCAGTCCCTCAGACTTGATAGAAGGTGGTCAGTCCCTCAGTCTTGATAGGTGGTGGTCAGTCCCTCAGTCTTGATAGAAGGTGGTCAGTCCCTCAGTCTTGATAGGTGGTCAGTCCCTCAGTCTTGATAGAAGGTGGTCAGTCCCTCAGTCTTGATAGGTGGTCAGTCCCTCAGTCTTGATAGAAGGCGGTCAGTCCCTCAGTCTTGATAGAAGGTGGTCAGTCCCTCAGTCTTGATAGAAGGTGGTCAGTCCCTCAGTCTTGATAGAAGGTGGTCAGTCCCTCAGTCTTGATAGGTGGTCAGTCCCTCAGTCTTGATAGAAGGTGGTCAGTCCCTCAGTCTTGATAGGTGGTGGTCAGTCCCTCAGTCTTGATACAAGGTGGTCAGTCCCTCAGTCTTGATAGAGGGTGGTCAGTCCCTCAGTCTTGATACAAGGTGGTCAGTCCCTCAGTCTTGATAGGTGGTGGTCAGTCCCTCAGTCTTGATACAAGGTGGTCAGTCCCTCAGTCTTGATAGAGGGTGGTCAGTCCCTCAGTCTTGATAGGTGGTGGTCAGTCCCTTAGTCTTGATAGGTGGTGGTCAGTCCCTTAGTCTTGATAGAAGGTGGTCAGTCCCTTAGTCTTGATAGAAGGTGGTCAGTTCCTCAGTCTTGATAGAAGGTGGTCAGTCCCTCAGTCTTGATAGAAGGTGGTCAGTCCCTCAGTCTTGATAGAAGGTGGTCAGTCCCTCAGTCTTGATAGAAGGTGGTCAGTCCCTCAGTCTTGATAGAAGGTGGTCAGTCCCTCAGTCTTGATAGAAGGTGGTCAGTCCCTCAGTCTTGATAGAAGGTGGTCAGTCCCTCAGTCTTGATAGGTGGTGGTCAGTCCCTTAGTCTTGATAGAAGGTGGTCAGTCCCTTAGTCTTGATAGAAGGTGGTCAGTTCCTCAGTCTTGATAGAAGGTGGTCAGTCCCTCAGTCTTAATAGAAGGTGGTCAGTCCCTCAGTCTTGATAGGAGGAGGTCAGTCCCTCAGTCTTGATAGTAGGTGGTCAGTCCCACATTCTTGATAGAAGGTGGTCAGTCCCTCAGTCTTGATAGAAGGTGGTCAGTCCCTCAGTCTTGATGGGAGGAGGTCAGTTCCTCAGTCTTGATAGAAGGTGGTCAGTCCCTCAGTCTTGTTAGAAGGTGGTCAGTCCCTCAGTCTTGATAGGAAGAGGTCAGTCCCTCAGTCTTGATAGAAAGTGGTAAGTCCCTCAGTCTTGTTAGAAGGTGGTCAGTCCCTCAGTTATGATAGAAGGTGGTCAGTCCCTCAGTCTTGATAGAAGGTGGACAGTCCCTCAGTTTTGATAGAAGGTGGTCAGTCCCTCAGTCTTGATAGAAGGTGGTCAGTCCCTCAGTCTTGATAGAAGGTGGTCAGTCCCTCAGTCTTGATAGAAGGTGGTCAGTCCCTCAGTCTTGATAGGAGGAGGTCAGTCCCTCAGTCTTGATAGAAGGAGGTCAGTCCCTCAGTCTTGATAGAAGGTGGTCAGTCCCTCAGTCTTGATAGAAGGTGGTCAGTCCCTCAGTCTTGATAGAAGGAGGTCAGTCCCTCAGTCTTGATAGAAGGTGGCCAGTCCCTCAGTCTTGATAGGTGGTCAGTCCTTCAGTCTTGATAGGAGGAGGTCAGTCCCTCAGTCTTGATAGGTGGTCAGTCCTTCAGTCTTGATAGGAGGAGGTCAGTCCCTCAGTCTTGACAGGTCAGTCCTTCAGTCTTGATAGAAGGAGGTCAGTCCCTCAGTCTTGATACAATATGATCAAACACTTTTGCCTGCTGTGATCTTCTGTTCACCAACCTAGACGCTAAGTAATGAAACAGATTTTCATTTACAGTATATAGGAAATCTTCGTGAATATCCTTCATCAGTGTTGCTCATTAAACTGATACTAATGAACCCTGGTACTCACGCTTAGTGCTTATTGGGTAATGCTGCACTCTGCTGCCAATAACTCCCGCCACCCTATAATTAAATCTCGCAAAATATTAATTTTTAATTCATTCCTGTAATTCATTTTTAAAAGTTTTGCTCTCCTCATAAATGTACATTACTCTGAATCCCCCCCCTCCCTCTCTCTCTCTCTCTCTCTCTCTCTCTCTCTCTATCTCTCTCTCTCTCTCTCTTTCTATATATATATATACACACACACACACACACACACACACACATATATATATATATATATATATATATATATGTGTGTGTGTGTGTGTGTGTGTGTACTGTATGTAAAGGCACACTTAATACATAGTTCTAATAGCAAGTACGACAGAGCCCAGTAGGCAAAAGGGACCAGGAGCTGCGACTCGACCCTTGCAATTATAGGTGAGTTTTATCATAAACTCACGGCTAAGGAAGCATATTCATAAGAAAGAGAAAATACAACGATTAGCACTGGGACTAGTTAAAGATCTAAGAGTCTTTTGAGGAGAGATGATCAGAACTAACGCTAAAACATTAAGAGACAAAATGACCTGAAAGGAGGGGAGAAATGTTCAAGTTATGAAAGATACTTGAACAACATGACCGGGTGGATTCATCTAGACAGTTTAAAAGGAAGATAAAAATTCTAATGAGCCAAAGAAGCATCAGAAAATATCCTTTTTAATTATTATTATTATTATTATTATTATTAGTAGTAGTAGTAGTAGTAGTAGTAGTAGTAGTAGTAGTAGTAGTAGTAGTAGCAGAAGTAGTAAAATCTTAGAAAAAATACAGTGCCAGGAGAATGGCATGAATTAATGTTTGAAATCTAATGATAAACTAGTTCAGGAGCTGTAACTCAACTCCCCTTACTGCCCAAACCACAATACCGTGAGACAATGACTAGGATACTTTCTGTAGCTTGAAAACAAGGGTAGTTTGACTAGGGTATTAGAAGGTTAGTGGGGCACTTGAGGATAATAGTGAGTCATTATTCTGAAGAAACTGAGATTATGGGTATTAAAAGGTGAGGCTGAAGAGGCATGATAATGGGAAATGAATGAGGTGAGAAGCATGATGGGGTGAGTTAATGGGGAATGAATTAGATAGGAAGTGTGAAGGGGTGTGATAATGGGAAATGAATGAGACGGGAAGTGTGAAAGGGTGTGATAATGGGAAATGAATGAGATGGGAAGTGTGAAGGGGTGTGATAATGGGAAATGAATGAGATGGGAAGTGTGAAGGGGTGTGATAATGGGAAATGAATGAGATGGGAAGTGTGAAGGGGTGTGATAATGGGATAAATCATGTAAAAATAAGCGTGAAAAAGTATAATAAAGGATGAATGAATGAAGAGTGAATAAAGGATGAAGAGTGAGTGAAAGATGAAGAGTGAGTGAAGGTTGAGGTGAAGATTCAACTTTATGAAGACAATGAAACTCATCCTAGATACACTAAAAAGGATTTGAATCCTGAGTGAAGGATGTATGTCAGAGATGTTACGATTGTGGTAGTTGGTGGTAGATGATACCAGACTGTGGTGGTGGTAATTGTAGCCGGATGGCGTTCTGGTGAATGGTTTATGATACCAGAAGGTGGGATACTCGTTGAAAATTGTGGCAGTGAATTGTTGAAGCTAGAATGTTGGTAGTGGGAGTGAATGATAATTATAGCTAGTGTGTTCCACTTTAGTTATGATAGGAATGAGAGGTGATAATTTGTATTGAACGACTGTCATTGAATAAATAGAAAAATTACCTTCAACAAGCAGGGGCCACGGCTCGTATCTGCGTTCATTCTTCTGATTATTCATGGTAGATGGTAGTGCAAAGCCTAGTTGAAGAGATTTAACTGGTACTATCTAGTTAAAACGACTGCGCTTAGAGCCAGCTGTGCTTTGAGATGGAGTATCGTTGAAGAATGGTATCTAGTATTATCAGGTAATGATGAACATTCAACAGCCAGATATAATGTCAGATATAGTGTCAGATATAGACTAGTTTGTAGATGAATGGTTCAGAGAACCGACATCAACATGTCGGTTCTCCGAACCATTCATCTACAAACCTGTCAGACACAGCAACTTCTTGGGATCTTAATACTTAGGAATTCTTCGCTTGCCTAATTCTTGGGCACGACCTACTTCCACATTGAACAAATGTGACACCACCTATGACTGCTGCACCTCTCCTGCCATACGGTTTTTAAGCTGCTTCTCCGCTCATATGCCGTATTCTATTCAAGATTGATGGACTGAACACATCGACTCAAGGTTGAGGGACTGATTACCTCATTCTCCTCCTGTTCTTCAAGTTTCTCCTACGTATGGACTGATGAAGCCACTGTGGCGAAACGTTTCCTCAATAAAGATACCCAAGAGTTGCACATGTGTCTAATTTATCATCAGATATAGACTAGCTGACGAGTTGCAGTCGGTACTGACCGGTAATCACGAGTACACCAAGATCCAGATATAGTGAGACAGAAGATCGTTGAAGAATGATAGCTGGTACTAACAGGTAATGAGCATTCTGAACAAAAAAGGCACCATATAGTGACTGGAACAATACACATAGGAGAGTGAAGCTTTTGACGACGTTTCGGTCCGACTTGGACCAGATATAGTGCAAGATAGAGCCTGATTGAAGAAAAGCATCTGGTGCCAGCTGGTAACCATGAACGTGCTAAGAGCCGGATAGTTCAACGTGAACCTTAACGACTCCACAATATCGTGTCCAAACACTACTTTGTTTGTCCCAAGCGCGGCCAGAATATCCTCAGCCATTTTGCATATAAATGTAGTAGCATATTTCTCAGGCACTCTCAGAGCAATAAAATGTAGGAGGAATATACGATGACGCCGCCAGAGGCCGCCAGAGGCCGCCAGAAGCCGCCAGAGGCTACCTGAGACCGCCAGAGGCCGCCAAAGGCCGCCAGAGGCCGCCAGAAGCCTCTAGAGGCCGTCAGAAGCCTCCAGAGGCTACCTGAGACCGCCAGAGGCAGGTAGATGCCGTCAGAGACCCCAGAGGCCGCCAGAAGTCGCCAGAGGCCGTGACAGGCCAACTGAGGCAGCTAGATGCCGACCGACAGCGAAAGAATCCGCCAAAGGCCTACAGAATCTTCCAGAGGCTTCCGGTGGACTCCCCACCGAGGCCGCCATGGCCACCATAGACCACCAAAAGCAGTCAAAGACCTTTTTCAATGATTACCTTCGTTTGGTATTCCCGTCACTGCAGTTGTAACTGAGAAAAGGAAAGTGCCGCACTTTAGATGGTTTCAAGAACACATTGTGTATATATGTGGTTGAAAATCTTATTGGTACAAAACTGAGATTAGCGGACAGAGGATCGAGCATCCAGCGTTCCTTAGTTCTGAGCTTCATACGAACAAAATATAAATAAAATATAAAAATCCCCTCAAAAAGTTACATTCATTTCATAACATTGACCAGCCATTAAAGACTGAAGCCATTTAGAAGAGGCATACTTCAGCTTTTTAATGGAAAATACCGATCCACCATTTCGAAATTAAAACTGGGAAAATGGCACCTACACAACCCACTTGTAAGACAAACATTCTTCCAGGTAGAATATATGACTGTCTAACGTTTTAAGCCGACCAGAAGAAGCTTTCTGAAGCGAACCCATTGAAATAAAAATTGGGAATGACTTATGTACAGTTGAGAAGAAGTCACCTACCTACACATGACAATTCTTCCATAGAGGTTCCTATAATTATAGCTAGCTATGGTTGAAAACTTAAAGTTGATAGGATGAGGCGATCAGAAGTTGACGAATTACTTTGGAAAATACCGTAATTCATTCAGTCATACTTTACCAGAAGCGCAACATCCTCACTCCTCCATCAGTGCAGATATTGTACTTCCCACCTCCAGAACTCTAACAGCATTTCAAATCATAAAATCCACTTGCTTCCACGCAGTTTTATCTAGCACGCTCACACAAGCCTACTAGATACTGGATGTGAAATATTGTCCCACAGAAATGTGCTGTTAAGTATATCCAGTTTAATATTTTCGAAATATCGTCTGTATTTTCAAGTAATATCAAGTATTTTAGAAAATGAGAATGCTATAATAGTGTATGTCAGACTTGAGTTAAGAAACTATAATTTCTTCTTGCCTATGTAAATCTTTTTGAATGAAGTATCAGGAATTAGATGACACATACTGGGAAAAGCTGAAAAAATTCCCGATTAAATGGTCGGCATTTTCGCTGTATTACAGTGCAAGCCTACTAACATATGTTTTATATATATATATATTGTAGGTAGTAGGTTGGTAGACAGCAAACACACGAGGAGGTACTACCAAAAGCACATTAAACAGAGTGTATTCAGTTCTATGTTTTTGAGATCCCATAGGATTTGTATCTCTAATTTATATGATGAGGAAATAAGAAAAATTCTATGAAATTGCTTTTAATTTGCAATATCCAAGAACATTTATTGATAAAGCTTTTCATAAAGCTAAAAAAATATATTCTATAAGACAGAGCTTAATAATGAGAAAAAGCTTGAGAATTTGTTAGGTTTACCATACAATGAAAATCTCACCTCCCACAAACTCTTAAATACTTTAACGTTACAGTTGTCTTTAGATATGATAATACCTTGAAATAAAAATTATTTAAAAATTCTCGTAAGTAAACTAGCTTGCATATACTCCATCCTATGTAAAAGTTTTGTTACCTTTTATTTAGGGCAAACAGGCAAATCTCTTAAGACCAGAGTTAACCAGCAAAAATATGCAATATCTAATGGACAAGAATCCAGCGCTTTGCTCATTTATGTAATGGATACAGGCCATTTTATATATTGGACTAATGATAAAGAATTACTTCCCTCTAAATCTACAGCTCAACGAAATATTGTGGAATCATCTCTTCCCAAGCATATTGCACAACATATTTCAAATCTTTGTTCTGGAATGTATAAACTTGACAGTTTTGTAATCCAGAATATTGTGCTATAATATTAAAAGCAAGATATTTTTCTATTTCTGAAAAAAAGAGTGAAATTCCAAACGATTTCGTGATTTGTCATATATATATATATATATATATATATATATATATATATATATATATATATATATATATATATATATATATATATATATATATATATATATGCAAAAGAACCACTGTGAAAGAGTAGTGAAATTCCAAGCGATTTCGTGACTACTCACATTATCAAGTTCCTTGACAATGTGAGTAGCCACGAATGCGCTTGGAATTTCACTACTCTTTCACAGTGGTTGTTTTGCATATTTTAAAATCACCTGTTTACTGTGATCTTATTGCATATATATATATATATATATATATATATATATATATATATATATATATATATATATATATATATATTTTTTTTTTTTTTTTTTTTTTATATAGGATGGGGTCCACCTCTGGTGTAAATTGTGGGACCCATAGCCTCGGAGAAGTGGATAAAAAGGCTTCAAGGAAGATATATATATATATATATATATATATATATATATATATATATATATATATATATATATATATATATATATATATATATATATGCAATAAGATCACAGTAAACAGGTGATTTCAGAATATGCAAAACAACCACTCTGAAAGAATAGAGAAATTCCAAGCGCTTTCGTGACTACTCACATTATCAAGGAACTATGAAAGTAAAGCATCCAAGGAAGCTATATAAGGGGTCTGGCCAGCACCTCACTATCAGATCCCACATATATATATATATATATATATATATATATATATATATATATATATATATATATATATATATATATATATATATATATATATATATATATATGTGCAAAACAACCACTGTGAAAGAACAGAGAAATTCCAAGCGCTTTCGTGACTACTCACATTATGATAATGTGAGTAGTCACGAAAGCGCTTGGAATTTCTCTATTCTTTCACAGTGATTGTTTTGCATATTCTGAAATCACCTGTTTACTGTGATCTTATTGCATATATATATATATATATATATATATATATATATATATATATATATATATATATATATATATATATATATATATATATATATATATATATATATATATATATATATTTTTTTTTTTTTTTTTTTTTTTTTTTTTTTTTTTTTTTTTTTTTCAACAAGTCGCCAGTCTCCCACCGAGGCAGGGTGACCCAAAAAAGAAAGAAAATCCCCAAAAAGAAAATACTTTCATCATTCAACACTTTCACCACACTCACACATTATCACTGCTTTTGCAGAGGTGCTCAGAATACAACAGCTTAGAAGCATATACGTATAAAGATACACAACATATCCCTCCAAACTGCCAATATCCCAAACCCCTCCTTTAAAGGGCAGGCATTGTACTTCCCATTTCCAGGACTCAAGTCCGACTATATGAACATAACCGGTTTCCCTGAATCCCTTCACTAAATATTACCCTGCTCACACTCCAACAGATCGTCAGGTCCCAAGTATCATTCGCCTCCATTCACTCCTATCTAACACGCTCATGCACGCTTGCTGGAAATCCAAGCCCCTAGCCCACAAAACCTCCTTTACCCCCTCTTTCCAACCCTTTCGAGGACGACCCCTACCCCTCCTTCCTTCCCCTATAGATTTATATGCTTTCCATGTCATTCTACTTTGATCCATTCTCTCTAAATGACCAAACCACCTCAACAACCCCTCTTCTGCCCTCTGACTAATGCTTTTATTAACTCCACACCTTCTCCTAATTTCCACACTCCGAATTTTCTGCATAATATTTACACCACACATTGCCCTTAGACTGGACATCTCCACTGCCTCCAACCGTCTCCTCGCTGCTGCATTTACCACCCAAGCTTCACATCCATATAAGAGTGTTGGTACTACTAAACTTTCATACATTCCCTTCTTTGCCTCCATAGATAACGTTTTTTGACTCCACATATACCTCAACGCACCACTCACCTTTTTTTCCCTCATCAATTCTATGATTAACCTCATCCTTCATAAATCCATCCGCCGACACGTCAACTCCCAAGTATCTGAAAACATTCACTTCTTCCATACTCCTCCTCCCCAATTTGATATCCAATTTTTCTTTATCTAAATCATTTGATACCCTCATCACCTTACTCTTTTCTATGTTCACTTTCAACTTTCTACCTTTACACACATTCTCAAACTCATCCACTAACCTTTGCAATTTTTCTTTAGAATCTCCCATAAGCACAGTATCATCAGCAAAAAGTAACTGTGTCAATTCCCATTTTGAATTTGATTCCCCATAATTTAATCCCACCCCTCTCCCAAACACCCTAGCATTTACTTCTTTTACAACCCCATCTATAAATATATTAAACAACCATGGTGACATTACACATCCCTGTGTAAGACCTTTTACCGGGAAGTATTCCCCCTCTCTTCTACACACCCTAACCTGAGCCTCACTATCCTCATAAAAGCTCTTTACAGCATTTAGTAGCTTACCACCTATTCCATATACTTGCAACATCTGCCACGTTGCTCCTCTATCCACTCTATCATATGCCTTTCTAAATCCATAAATGCAATATTATTATTTTATTATTTTTTTTTTTTTATTATCACACTGGCCGATTCCCACCAAGGCAGGGTGGCCCGAAAAAGAAAAACTTTCACCATCATTCACTCCATCACTGTCTTGCCAGAAGGGTGCTTTACACTACAGTTTTTAAACTGCAACATTAACACCCCTCCTTCAATATTATATATATATATATATATATATATATATATATATATATATATATATATATATATATATATATAAAACACTTCGTATTTGATTATTATAGTTAAGTTATGGTACTTGCTGAAATCTCTGAAGAGAAGTGTGAAAGACTGACAGCCTACAAGTGAAGTCAAAAACACGTGTACACAGCAAACATGGATGGGTATGAGGTGCACAATAAACATATTAAACTAACTAAACTAACACAGCAATCCTTCATTTAAAAGCGACACTTCACTCTGTGAACGAACCAGACCTTTATAAGAAAGGAGTTCCTAATTCTCTCTAACTTAAATAAAGCTCTCACTGAGCGAAACGACGTATTTGGTAATGGTTTTACCTACAGTGAGAAAGTGGATTGATTCGTGTGTCTTACTGAGATAAATCTGTAACACATCCCTTTTTAAGGAGCATATTTAAATTATTTCAGAATCTGCTAGAGATCGAAATATACAACTCTTCATTTTTCCTATAAACGTATTCTTTGGGCTCATTCGAACATCTTCACACATTCCAGCCATATCATAAATACTACTGTAAAGTTTTTACTGTGGTCCAACATGCCTTTCCAATTCCTGTTCCCTTTCCTTTTTACTTCGCTTTATCCCCCTCCTTTGCAGTTTTCTGCTGCGTTGCTCCCAAACACGTGTAGCTTTTTACAAACCTCTCCCCAGTTCACCTCAGTCCTCTGGAACTTGTTATTGGTAGGTCTGCAGAAGTTATCTGTGTGTGAATGCATTGTCAGATTGTTTTGGATGTGGTCATCACATATGTTCTATGATCTTATTGTGAAGTTTAAGAATAGTACATAACTACTTAGAAACATTCACATAGTAAGTATTATATTTAAAGACGATTCGTCAGCGTCATGGCTTTGTCTGGTGCTTGACGAAACCCACTAAAAGGCTTACTCTTTGTATGTATCTTTAATTCACCTGATTTTACCCTGAGTTGTGTTCCAGTATTGGTTACGTCTTTATTATCATAATCTGCTTTTAAAAAAGAGCTTGCGATCTTGACTCGTAAAGTAACGATCATATTGCCAGACAAACCGAGTGTAAACTCTGTGCAGTACCCTTCAAGACAGATGCTTGATGCTCGTCAAGGGATTTTAGGCCCTTGGGGGGACGAGTCATTTACTCCGTCTGTGGATCGAGTCAGAGAAAGTAACTTTGTTAATATTCCGAAGACTAAAATAAATTACAATTTAGATGACATTATTATAGAGGATCTTCGTGGTCCAGTGGTAGGACTGCTATATTCAGTTTTCGATTGCCGCTTTCGAGTTTCCAACGTGCTTCAGGAATTCACGTTTTTCCCTCGTTATTACTGTTGAAATTTTTTAACAACGTGGAAAATAGCCAAGCTTTCGTGAGCATAACTTATGGATCACTGGTAATCGATGACTCTTGTGTTGAGGTGTCTTTCGATGCATGAAAGTTAGCAGTCTTAAAACTAGATAATGTATATCCTCGACGGTTCTTGGTTGATTGCTTTCTTGTGCGCACTGAAAGTTATTTTAAAACTTATTTTGTGAGGATAATTACACACTACTTTGTTTTTTCACGAGGATCATTTTCATCGTTCTTTGGCTTAGCATATTCTGTCGTTCTTCTACTTATACTACTGTTCCACTGCTACTGCAACTACTGCAACTACTACTACAACGATGATTACTGTTACTGCTACTGTTTTCTTGTGTTTTTGTTACCTGATCTACCTTCTATATTTCTTTTCCTCCCCTTTCTCACCTCTTTTTCTATTCATCGCCTTTTCTCGCCCAGTTGTTACTTGATAATAGTTCAGAAAAGAGCGAAACGCTGTCTAAAGATTTCTCTAACAAGAGTGGGTAATTTGTGAATCATTCTAGTTTAGGAGCACTGAGCCTGTTAGTCTATTCAACGCCTGGAGAATGAGAGGTAATCAGGTTTTATAAGATTATGGGAAGCTTAGCCCCCAGGCCCTTAGATCAAGAACCCTTTAAGGCCATTCATGTACCCCCATTGATGGGAGACCAGTCACCACAAGCATCACAGCCACAGTCACCTGGAATAGTCACACACGAGGCTATAATTACTCAACACAGAACACGTCACCCACACTCGAATATTCAGAACACAGTCCTTAACACAGCAACAACCAAATGCCATGATGTATGTGGTCGTAGCTTACACGTTGAGCTATACCTGGTCGTATCTCACGTGCTTTGTGTGAATGGATTTTTTTTTATATGTATGTTAAGTGATAAACCCACTTGGACCATTGGCATAGGGAAAGGTGGAGGCTCGATCATCCTTCCACTGGGGGATTCAAAACACTCAGAGCAGAGCACAACGTCTCGCTCAAGAGGAGCTTTATCAAATCCATGATTAATAAAGTGTTTCATTAACTTCAATCCTAATTAAAAAGAGATACATTTATTCCACGAATAAATGAACCTCTGAACCTCTCAGTGAGAAGTTGCTTTGTATATACTTGTTATTTCTCGTATTAGGCCATTCTGGTACAGTAGATGACACACTGGCCTGCTAGTTTTAGGTCTGCCTTGCCACTGATTCGGAATCCACGCCATTCGGAGAATTGTTTGCAATAGTGCCATTACAATTTTTTCGAGTTACTTGTTATTCTCTAAATGTATGTGTATTTCTCACAGGTACTCTGCCATCCAGTCATTCGTGCGCTCATCACCTGAGAAACACGCTATCTGTGCTCACCTGACTGGCTGAAATTACCATCGGCCAGCATGAGCGGTCATTCTCGTTGATATTAAAGTTTGAAGGGAGCACTGGCTTCACCGAGGCGTCAGTCACGCTTTCTCCAGCCTGGGGACACGACTCACAGGTTATTCATGACCGTGCCTCAATGGCTACCTCACCTCTGTGTTCTGGACTAACACTATTTACTCCCTGTTGTTTTTTCTTGCCTCTTTTTTTTATCCATGCCTCAGAGCGGTCAACTTTTAGTGAGTGTCGGGCCAAAATAAGCGAACCTTTCTGTTTACCTTTCACTAAAAAATCACTGAACATTACTTTGTTTCTGGCTGCACTTAAAGGCACACACTAAAGTGAAAAAAAAAATTGCAGATTAGAAAAAATTGGGCAAAAAATTTGTAAGGGCAAGCAAATATCGCTTGTACTTCGTGTGTGAGCCAGTGTAGTCGTGGCATTGTATTTGCAAGGTCCCTGCTTGGCTTCCCAGTACTCAGACAATTTGGCACACTGAAAATAGAGCTGAATTAAAAAAGAGAATGGAATTCAACTAGGGAAACAAAAATTGGAAATGAAGAGCACTTACAACAGTATTTAAACCCAGCTGGTTATTTATTAGCGAATTTTTGAAAGTTTCCTTTGTGAGATCTAGGGGAAATAATACTGAAGTGAATTTATGGGAGCAAATTCCCATGGGTGATTTAGTGGCTTAAATAAAAAATACTGAGCAATATGGAATTACATATATTTGTATATAAGCAAACTCTCGAAAGTAGACACCGAATGACGCTAAATTTACAGTGACCCGTTTTGTTACGAATGATTATGGATCATGTTGAATTTATTAATAAAAAAATGTATCCACGAAGCATGGATGATGTCGTGAGCTCTGTCTTCATTGTGAAGGTAAGATAAGAACATAAGAATGGAGGAACACTGCAGGTAAGCCTGTTGGCCCATACTAGGTAGGTCATTCAAAAATCCATCCCACTAACAATATGATGAATGGTTTAGAAAACCGACAAGTTGAAGAACTGAGACACTTCCCATGCGTTGCATAAGTGTCTCGATTCTTCAATATTTACCCATGCGGTGTCCGACAGATTCTATGTATATCAAATTGGTATATAATACCGACAATATGTAAAGTAAAAGGACACAAGTTGCACTTGTGTCCTTTTACTTTACATTATATTGCATTACAGGTTTGCACTGAGATAACATTTCTGTGTGCAGAGTGGAATGTTGCCACAGTCATATGGAGCTACCCGTGTAGATATCTTTTATGCTCTTTATAAGTCATTATAGCGATGGATAATCGAAAGGATGCAGAGCTAAGAATGGTGTAGGTCTGCAGTTCTGAGCTTCCCAACCATGACACATACATACGTCGACTATGGAAACTGAACAGTCACCAGCTGTGGCCCAGTGAGGTTTGTGTGTGTGTGTGTGTGTGTGTGTGTGTGTGTGTACTCACCTATTTGTACTCGCCTATTTGTGGTTGCAGGGGTCGATTCATAGCTCCTGGCCCCGCCTCTTCACTGATTGCTACTAGGTCCTCTCTCTCCCTGCTCCATGAGCTTTATCATACCTCGCCTTAAAACTATGCATGGTTCCCGCCCCCACTTCTTCACTTTCTAGGCTATTCCACGGCTTGACTACTCTATGACTGAAGAAATACTTCCTAACATCCCTTTGATTCATCTGAGTCTTCAACTTCCAATTGTGACCTCTTGTGTCTGTGTCCCTTCTCTGGAACATCCCGTCTTTGTCCACCTCGTCTATTCCGCGCAGTATTTTATATGTCGTTATCATGTCTCCCCTGACCCTCCTGGCCTCCAGTGTCGTCAGGCCGATTTCCATCAACCTTTCTTCGTGGGACAATCCCCGTAGCTCTGGGACTAGTCTTGTTGCAAACCTTTGCACTTTCTCTAATTTCTTGACGTGCTTGACTAGGTGTGGATTCAAAACTGGTGCTGCATACTCCAGTATGGGCCTGACGTAAATGGTATACAGAGTCTTGAACAAAACCTTACTGAGGTATCGGAACGCTATCCGTAGGTTTGCCAGGCGCCCGTATGCTGCAGCAGTTATCTGATTGATGTGCGCCTCGGGAGATATGCTCGGTGTTATACTCACCCCCAGATCTTTTTTCCTTGAGTGAGGTTTGCAGACTTTGGCCATCTAAACTATATTGTGTCTGCGGTCTTCTTTGCCCTTCCCCAATCTTCATGACTTTGCATTTGGCAGGGTTAAACTCAAGGAACCAGTTGCTGGACCAGGCTTGTAGCCTGTCCAGGTCTCTTTGTAGTCCTGCCTGATCCTCATCCGATTTGATTCTTCTCATTAACTTCACATCGTCCGCAAACAAGGACACTTCTGAGTCTATCCCTTCCGTTATGTCATTCACATATACCAAGAACAGAACAGGTCCTAGGACTGACCCCTGTGGAACCCCGCTTGTCACAGGCGCCCACTCTGACACCTCGTCACATACCATGACTCGTTGTTGCCTCCCTGTCAGGTATTCTCTGATCCATTGCAGTTCCTTTCCTGTTATGTGTGCCTGATCCTCTAACTTTTGCAGTAACCTCTTGTGAGGAACTGTGTCGAAGGTCTTCTTGCAGTCCAAAAAAATGCAGTCGATCCACCCCTCTCTCTCTTGTCTTACTTCTGTCACCTTGTCATAAAACTCTAGTAGGTTTGTGACACAGGATTTTCCTTCCCTGAAACCGTGCTGGTTGTCAATTATACACTCTCCTCCTGATGATCTTCTCCATGACCTTGCATACTATACACGTTAGTGATACAGGTCTGTAGTTTAGTGCCTCATGTCTGTCTCCCTTTTTAAAAATTGGGACTACATTTGCCATCTTCCATACCTCGGGGAGTTGCCCAGTGTGTGTGTGTGTGTGTGTGTGTGTGTGTGTGTGTGCTCGCGCGCGTCTTCTTTCCCAATTCTGAAAAGGAAACAGACCAATGAAGGAGGGAAATTCTCGAGAATGTAGGGAGGAACCCTATACTTTACTTCCCTATCTTCATCTATCAAAAAAGAAATACAGCTTATTAATAGCAGCGTTCCACCACACCTACCGTTACCCTAGATCGAAATGCCTCCCATTATTAGTTTTTTGGTAGCGAATGAGATCTATCACAATCTATGGAGTAAGTAGAAATTCTCGTTTTACTTTCTTTTAATGTTGATGGCGTAGTAGTTAGCGTGTTGGCCTCACGTATCACTCGTAGACAGTTCGATTCCTTAAGACTAACATTTAGGTATTTTTTTTACTGGCAGGAAAGACACCTCGGTATTGCACACGTGTTTTATTTATTATCTTCTCGGCATTGTATTCCATTTATACAATATTGCAATTTCTGCACGAAACCTCCTGCCTCATATTGTTCTTTTCAGTAGCAATCTTGCGGTAGACGAATTATGGAAAACATTTACATTTTACAAACGTAGTAATTAGTACAATTGTAAGGGCTCGATCCTCCGTCAACTAATTGAAGTTAGTCTTTCGACAGATTTTTTTTTTTTTTTTGTAGATTTGTTTTACTATTATTTTGCTTTGTCAAGTGTCAGGTCTAGAGAAATCTTGTCAAGTCATGGAATTTGGGTAAACCTGTCAAATCCTGTTCTTTGGGTAAACTTGTTAAGTTATAGGCTTAGTGTAGCCTCTATCAAGACAGGCGCAGAACAGTCGTGTCAAGACTTGGATCTGTAGTAACGATAGGCCTATATCTGTACAGGGTTATTTGCTTACAGTTAGGAAAGAACTGTAAAGATTGCCATAGGGGTGACCCTATCAGCTCCTTGACCTACAGTTACCCTGTAAAGCCATACAGTAGATCAGCATAATCCTGTAAAGACAGAGACCTAGGGTGAACCTGTCAAGAAACAGAGGTGATCTAACTCTTGGAACCACTTACCAAGGTATTCCTGAAAAACTCTGTTGGTATAACAAAAGCATATTAAATACACTTGATGCTGTGCTGGTATAACGGAAGTATGTTTTCACTAGATGTTGTACTGGCATAATAGACGTATATTTACACTTGACGTTGTATTGGTATAACAGAAGAATATTTACAATTCATGGTGTATTGGTAAACCAGAAGTATATTTAATATCCTTGATGGTGTATTGGAAACTACGAAATACTCACGTGTCTCGTCTTAGTCTCTCCACACTGAATTTATAGCCGCTAAAGCATATATATGTGTAAACTACATACAAATATATCTATATTAATAGAACAATTAACCGTGATCGAACCGTGGTCTTGGTACAGCAGGTCCGGCGCTTTTCCCACTAGGCTACGAGGCTTCTGAGAGTAGGAATCTGGACACAGACCTTCCTGTTCATGGTTCTGTCAGCAGCACTGTCTATGACCCTACTGTCTCTTTCCACCGCCCCACTAGTTTTCGCAGTAAATCTAGTCCCAGTTCCCTCAAAGCCATATAGCCTATGAACTCAATATAAGTCGTAATAAATGACTGTCAATAAATTATTTGAACAATGGACGGGAGGATCGAACCGTGGCCCTGATGGTAGCAGGTCCAGTACTTTACCAGTGATATACGAGGCTTCTAAAAGGAAGAATTCGAGAAAAACTTTCTGTTCTTGTGTTTTTTATCACACTGGCCTTCTCCCACTGGGGTAGGGTGACCCAAAAATGAAGAAACACTTTCACCATCACTCACTGCATCACCGCCTTGCCAGAGGCTCGCCGACACTACAGCTCAGATTTCCCTCCATGCTGCAATGTTTTTGTGTACCTCCCAGTACACACAAGAACATAAGAAGGAAAACTACAGTAGGCCTACTGGCCCATGCGAGGCAGGTCCAAATCTCCTAACGGCTTAAGCCAATGGCCCAACCCAGTCAGGTCAGTCTCAACCTACTCAGGTCAGGTATCAACTTAGGTCAGGTCTCATTCTAGTCAGGTCAGGTATCAGCCTAGTCAGGTCAGGTCTCAACCTAGTCAGGTCAGGTATCAACCTAGTCGGGTCAGGCATCAACCTAGTCGGGTCAGGTATCAACCTCGTCGGGTCAGGTATCAACCTCGTCGGGTCAGATATCAACCTAGTCGGGTCAGGTATCAACCTAGTCGGGTCAGGTATCAACCTAGTCAGGTCAGGTCTCAACCTAGTCAGGTCAGGTATCAACCTAGTCAGGTCAGGTCTCAACCTAGTCAGGTCAGGTCTCAACCTACTCAGGTCAGGTCTCAACCTACTCAGGTCAGGTATCAATCTAGTCGGGTCAGGTCTCAACCTACTCAGGTCAGGTCTCAACCAACTCAGGTCAGGTATCAACCTACTCAGGTCAGGTATCAACTTAGTCAGGTCAGGTCTCAACCAACTCAGGTCAGGTCTCAACCTAGTCAGGTCAGGTCTCAACCAACTCAGGTCAAGTCTCAACCTACTCAGGTCAGGTATCAACCTAGTCGGGTCAGGTCTCAACCTACTCAGGTCAGGTATCAACCTAGTCAGGTCAGGTCTCAACCAACTCAGGTCAGGTATCAACCTAGTCAGGTCAGGTCCTAGTCAGCAAAGTGTACCGGGAGGTGCTCATGTTCTTCCTATTCTCTCTAAATTGCTTACAGTCACTCGCTAAAAACAAGATCCTATTAACATTTTTTTATTTCGGGAACTAAAAAATATTTCGTAAGAGTTAAAACGGATTAATGTTTTTTTCTGTCGTTGAAAAATTTCAGTGAGGAAGTCATTAAATTTTTCAAGGTTGTAAGAAAGTGTACTTTTCCTAAGCAGTGTTTTTAATTTCGTTACCTGGAGGTTACCTGGAGGTTATTCCGGGGATCAACGCCCCCGCGGCCCGGTCCACGACCAGGCCTCCCGATGGATCAGGGCCTGATCAACTAGGCTGTTACTGCTGGCCGCACGCAGGTCTCAACCTAGTCAGGTCAGGTATCAACCTAGTCGGGTCAGGTATCAACCTCGTCGGGTCAGGTATCAACCTCGTCGGGTCAGATATCAACCTAGTCGGGTCAGGTATCAACCTAGTCGGGTCAGGTATCAACCTAGTCGGGTCAGGTATCAACCTAGTCAGGTCAGGTATCAACCTAGTTAATTATCTTCGTTGATTATCCTCTTTAGCTGTTCTCGTTAATTATCCTCGTTGATTATCCTCTTTAGCTGTTCTCGTTAATTATCCTCGTTGGTTATCCACGCTACTTATCCTCGGTAGTTATCATCGTTATCTCTTTAATTATATTTGTTATCTTCGTTATTTATGCACATTAGTTATCCACTTTAGTTATCTTCGTTAGTTATCATCGTTGCTTATAAGACCATAAGAAAGAAGGAACACTGCAACAGGCCTACTGGCCCATGTGAGGCAGGTCCAAGTCTCCTACCGACTTAAGCCAATGCCCTAACCTAGTCAAGTCAGGTCACATTCACTTAAGGAAGGAGCACGGCATTTGACCTAGTAGCACAAGCTAGTCAGGTCCAACTCACACCCACCCACACCCACTCATGTATTTATCTAACCTATTTTTAAAATTACAGAACGTTTTAACTTCTATAACTGCACTGAGGAGTTCCGCTCATCCACAACTCGATTATCAAAATATATTCCTTAATTATCCTCGTTAATTATCTGCCCTGTACTACAATTTACGAATGCAATGCATGAGCTGCTTACGCAAATTATAACACAGGGTTATATTATCCCTCATCAGCTCACCTTTCAGAAGTCAGTAGACACTTAATTAAACTCAGCTTTATGATCATTTAGAGATTACGGAGTTATGGTGGAGTTGAAAATGGTTGCCCTGGAGGTTGATGGTAGCTTCATGATGTCCATGGTAATGGATGATATGGCTGTTACAAGTGGTGGTGGTTGTGGAGGCTGTTCCAAATTTTATCCAACTTTGTATTCGTCTGAAGAAGAATGAGACACTCGAGCAAGATTTAGGAATCTTTATTGAGATGTTTCGCCAACCAGTACCTTCTTCAGTCCAACAAAGAGAAAAACGGTTATTCTCTGTATTGGACTGAGGAAGCTACTGGCTAGCGAAACGTTTCCTCAATGAAGATTCCCAAATGCTGCACATGTGACTTTCATATATTGTCTGAAAAAACTTATCACGCAAGCTAAGCGTTACGGAAACAGATGTACTAATATACTGCATATGTCTTATTCATCAACTTATCGGAATTGTCTACCAATATCATAATGCTAATTTTCTTTTAGTCATTAGGCACATTGAGTAGCGTTTACCCTGTACATATGAACGCTTCCAGCAGGTAATGGATTTCTTTTACACTGAATGTGACATTTAGGAGTCCAAAGTAAAGAAGTGCCCCCTGAAGGGAGGTTCCGTGACGCCAATAAGGGGTTCGAAATCCAAGGAATTGCAGCTGTCATCCCATTTATTGCATCAAACCTGATTGCCTCCCATTCCCCAAGGCGTTGTATGACCCCAAAGGGATTAGCGTTACCCTATGCATATAATAATAACAGCAGGTCTTGTATTTACGGGTCAAGAGTATCGTAAACATGTTCAGCAACAGCTTTTAAGCGAGTGAGTAGTAACTCATCTTGATCAATAGCCACTTATACTTACAGCAGACGCTGAAGTTAGCCAACAGAAGCTTAATTTGATTTATTATCATCTCGGTCTTATCAGAAGAAGACAGACTTGTTCATTAACATCTTCAGCTGGTTAATAGCAGCACAAGGTGAATATTTATTGCTTAAGTTTGATTAATTGTGGCTCAAGACGATACTAATTTGTGAGGAAATGTTCATTCGTGTATATATATATATATATATATATATATATATATATATATATATATATATATATATATATATATATATATATATATATTATTGAGTAAATATTTGAATACTCGCAGGTCGTTCACCATCTGACTCGTTTGAGGAGGTATGTTACACCAGCGCCGTCTTACGACCGCTCTAGTAACTTCTCAGGTAAGACATTCACTCCGAGAGATGCACAGCTCTCAGTGCATATACAGAGCGAATTTAATCCCTAACTTAAAAACAAAAGTATTCTTGACTAGTGGTGAACAGGTGATATACAGCCTAAATGGTCCTGGTGTAATCGAAAGGCTTTATACCTCATCAAGTAACCAACCTCTCCTGATCGCATTAATCTGCCGAAGTAAAGAGGGCATTGCTGTACGACAGTCCTGGTTCCCCTACCTGCTGTAAGTACTCTGGGTTTATCCTTACACAGTTGAAGCTGATTGCTAACACATCCAGTGAAGCTTAGGTAATTTATGATGTTTCCAATGCAGTTTCCATCAGCATGTTGATTAGAAATCCATATCACCTTCATACCAGAAAGAGACTATCCTGACACAACTCGTGATATTCATACAGATTTCACTGTTTCCTATTTTCCCCACGAACTTCTTGATAAGAAATATCACGGCCAGTTTTTTTGCATTATTATTATTATTAAAATTAGGATATGTTGCCAGACGGTATAATTAACAAAAGCAGAGGTATTAATACAGATAAAACAATACACAGACGATATAACGATATGGAAACGGGAGTAAAGTTATTATAAGCACTGTTAAAACGTGAGTACAGTCACTATAAGCATTACTGAAATGGGAATAAAGACAAATGGAAACGGGAATAGACACCATAGACAGCTTGAAAACGGGAATAGACAACATATCATGGAAACGGGAATATACACCATAGATGACATGGAAACGGGAATATACACCATAGATGACATGGAAACGGGAATAGACACCATAGACAACATGGAAACAGGAATAGACACCATAGACAGTATGGAAACGGGAATAGACACCATAAACAGTATGGAAACGGGAATAGACACCATAGACAGCATGGAAACGGGAATAGACACCATAGACAGCATGGAAACGGGAATAGACACCATAGACAGCATGGAAACGGGAATACACACCATAGACAGCATGGAAACGGGAATACACACCATAGACACACCATAGACAGCATGGAAACGGGAATACACACCATAGACAGACACCATACGGTCTCGGCTTTACAACATTCCTAGCCTTAGTAAACGACAGCCATGGATTCGATAACAGCCTTATCTTACATCAAACATTGACAAACTGAGGCGTGTTCTGGCTGTCCATGGACATCATTCAACGTCAAAAGGCAGGTTCCTGGGACATTCATAAGGCTGCAAACATACACAACAAGTCACAGGAGTAACGACCTAAAAGTCAATAACCGGTTAGCACTGAGTGAGTGAGCTTTAGGCAGTTTCACCCACACTTTCTCACTGACACTTGCTCTCTCACTCACGTTTTTTTTTTTTTTTGTTAATGGTTTCTCTCTCTCTCTCTCTCTCTCTCTCTCTCTCTCTCTCTCTCTCTCTCTCTCTCTCTCTCTCTCTCTAATTATAACTATTTTTTTTAACTATTTCAATAATTTATATTTTCTATTACATTTATGCGATGTTACTAGTCTATAATAATATTTTGCTTATAACTTTGTATATAATATACCCCGTTATTTTTTTTTTCACTAAATCTGCATCTAACTAATTTTTACATAACAGTAAGTATACACCGAGAGTTTTATATAAGCTGTTATATATCTTCTGACACAGACCCATAATATCCAACCCTACTATAATTATGGTTATAATCATGATGGAACGTGAGAGTGATTAGATGTGATACAAGGATGATGAGAGTAGCATTAATTCTTTGGATAGGCTATAAGCATTACAACGCGTCTCTTCGAAAGTGTGATCTTCGTAGACAGTGTCTGAGAGAGGTTGGTTCTGAGAGGTTGGTTCTGAGAGGTTGGTTCTGAGAGGTTGGTTCAGAGAGGTTGGTTCAGAGAGGTTGGTTCAGAGAGGTTGGTTCAGAGAGGTTGGTTCAGAGAGGCTGGTTCAGAGAGGCTGGTTCAGAGAGCCTGGTTCTGAGAGGCTGGTTCTGAGAGGCTGGTTCTGAGAGGCTGGTTCAGAGAGGCTGGTTCAGAGAGGCTGGTTCAGAGAGGCTGGTTCAGAGAGGCTGGTTCAGAGAGGCTGGTTCAGAGAGGCTGGTTCAGAGAGGCTGGTTCTGAGAGGCTGGTTCTGAGAGGCTGGTTCTGAGAGGCTGGTTCTGAGAGGCTGGTTCTGAGAGGCTGGTTCTGAGAGGCTGGTTCAGAGAGGCTAGTTCAGAGAGGCTGGTTCAGAGAGGCTGGTTCAGAGAGGCTGGTTCAGAGAGGCTGGTTCAGAGAGGCTGGTTCAGAGAGGCTAGTTCAGAGAGGCTGGTTCAGAGAGGCTGGTTCTGAGAGGCTGGTTCAGAGAGGCTGGTTCAGAGAGGCTGGTTCAGAGAGGCTGGTTCAGAGAGGCTGGTTCAGAGAGGCTGGTTCAGAGAGGCTGGTTCAGAGAGGCTGGTTCAGAGAGGCTGGTTCTGAGAGGCTGGTTCTGAGAGGCTGGTTCTGAGAGGCTGGTTCTGAGAGGCTGGTTCTGAGAGGCTGGTTCGGAGAGGCTGGTTCTGAGAGGCTCTACGTAGATAAACAAGAGATGAGTAACACTTGGTTATCTTTATTGTGGGGTAAAGATAAACATATCCAGGTAAACTACGGTACGGGCGGGGATTGAACTCGCGATTCGTCGTAAAACTAGTTGGATGAATCTTATTGTAGCCAGCTGGCCCAGTATCTAACGCGTCGGCCTTGAGTTTTACGACTCAATCACCGCGAGTTCAATTCCTGCCAGTACTGTGGTTTGTTTGCAATCGTGTCACTACGACTCCTTCAGTCAGGATATCCAAGTGTTATACATTATACATGTGTCTCATTCATTCACTTGTCGGTTATATTTACCATTAAAATAATCAAAACGGTCTAGCTAAGGTCAGTAAATCTAGCGGTTTGTTCGTCTTCCCCTATGATATTTTCAAGTGAGCAATTATCATTGGGGAGCGCTAAACCCATAGGGATTATACAGCGCCTATGGGAGACGGGATGGAAGGTATTTAGGCTCAATTCTTGGAACTGAAGCACAGATTCAGTAACTAAAATCAAGAACCCCTCAATAGCATCAAGGAACCTCCCTTTAAGGGTCAAATGAGCAAGAAGTTTAATGAATCAAGTATTTGTGTATCTGCGCATTGTTCTATTCATCTTTATTTTTTTTTACAAGTTTTTAAAACATATTAAATTATTCGAACTTTGCAGGAAATTTTAATGAACTAAGTTGGTGTATCAGAGAATGAGTTGAAGACGTGACGGTAATGGTGAAAAAAAATATAGAGAAGGAGTATATATATTTAATTGTGAGTTGTGTGATAATGTTTATGTGGGAAGTGGGTAATGCAATAATCAGTATTTATGGGTATGGAGATGAGAGGAGTGTAGAGAAGAAAAATAGATTGAGGTGGTAAGTACAGAGATTTATAAAGTAAGTGAGAAAGTAATTGCTTTAGGAGACTTTAGTTGAAGATGAAGTTGGAGTATTTAAATGTGATACAAATTTCATCTGGGGATCTTGAAATTATACTTAGAGATAAGACTGGTAAGAGGTAATCAATGAATCAACGAGAGATTGAAAAGACATGTATCCAGACAAGCTTTTAATGGGACACTGGTGTGTGTGTTCTACAACCTGTGTCTTCTCTGTTGTACCCCTCAAGGAAGGTTCCTTGATGTTGGTGAGGGGCTCTTGATTTAGGGAATTGGATCTGTGCTCCAGTTCCCCGAATTAAGCCTGAATGCCTTCCACATCCCCCCCCCCCAGGCGCTGTATAATCCTCCGGGTTTAGCGCTTCCCCCTTGATTATAATAATAATAATAATTCTCTGTTGTAGGCAGCTCACCATTTGGATTTAAAATACACGTAATGATGATAGTCTTCCAAACTGTATTAGAGTATAACAGGTTGAAAGAAAAGATTAAAGAAGTATATGTTTTTGGAGACGTGATTGATTTGTCTGATTACGTCTCAGTGGCGACTATAATAAGAGCAGAAAGATTGTGAAAAGCAAATCCTGGTAATTCATAAAAGAAAAGTGATAAAAATATTACAGAGAACAAAAGAACTTTAGTGTGAGTTATGAGAAACTGTTGATAGAAAGGTTGGCAAGTGTAAAAGTTTAAAATATCGACAAATTATTTTAAAATGATAATGTAATGTTAGACTTTGCAAATGAGGGTTATTGTTGCAGAAGAATGGGTACGAAAAGGGTGATAAACGATTGTACAAAAAATAGGACAATGGGGGGGAAAACTGCATACTTTTTCACACCGAAAAAAATAAACAAGGAAGGATGATTACTGTGCTAAGAACAAGAGATTTAAACCAAGGAAGATGGCCAAAATTAAAGGAAATAAACCGTTGAATAGGCATCTCTAGATTTTTAGAATAAGATAGTTATCGAGAGCTAGAAATGCAGTGAGAAAGCCAATGTTGCAGAAATATATCGGTTTATCAATAATAATGTGATATGTTTGATAAGAAAGTAGGGATGTTAAATTATTAATTATTATTATTATTATTATTATTAAAGTTCTAAATGCACTCGAGGTTGGTTACACAGTGTCTGGAGAACTCGAGGTAATCAGATTGGAACCAAGGAAGGGAAGAGTACCTTCATTTTTCTCAAGAACATGAAGACACGTACCCCTTGAAGGCAGAGGTGGTGAAAAGATGGAGAAAATATTTTGTCGAAAAATAATTGCAGGAGAGTCATGGTCCAAGAATCAGGGTTTACGAGGTCAAGAGGGAAAACAATTCCTGTTTGTGTGGGTCTGTGTTTGCCACGTCGAGAGAGAGAGAGAGAGAGAGAGAGAGAGAGAGAGAGAGAGAGAGACAGACAGACAGACAGACAGACAGACACAGAGGAGAGACAGAGTAGATGGAAAAGGCTGATTTCAGAGGATTTAAAATTCACAAAAGGCAATGTGCTGAGAACTAAAATTCTACCTAGATTAAAAATAATCATGCATTATCTAGGCGTGTTAGTCAAGGCTAGAATAGCAAGTGGCTCTCTCCCTACTCTCCACTCCCTCCGACCACTGCCGGCATGAAAACCTGTTAAAAATATTCCATATCATACTGAAACAATGGCATAGAATTTACAGGAAAGATAGAACTGGACGTGGGCTATAACTAACCCAACTGTTTTAAACTCCTCGTGTTGCTCCACTGTTACACACTCAGCTGTGTTTCCTAATGGTTCTAGTTTTGGTTACCACCAGTTTTACAGTGACCATCACAACACTGTGTCTACCACTACTATTGACTCGCTTGCCTCGTTTTCAGCTAATTGTTCCGATGTAGTACCTGAATCATCAGGAACCTGTTATATCAGATTACCCCATCTATGGAACGTACATAGTGGCTTGCATGAGTTTAGTGTGGATATAGTGAGTGTTTAGTGAGCGGCTTAGTGGGATGCTGTGTGCGCTACGCAACATCTCTTTCCTGTCCTCTCTTACTATAACTATCATGTTTTTTAATATACAAAAAATATGGACTAACCAGGAAATGTTAACCGATAGATTTATATTAACTATCCCGCCCCCGATAGATTAGGGCACAAATCTTGTCTCCATTTTTAAGTATGGTGATAAAATCTGCTAGTTGCCAGTCATTTAGTAAATTATCTTTTACCAATAATAAATTAAATGCTACAGTTACTACTGAATACGAACCCACATGGAGACAAACTCAGGGGATTAATTGATCTGTTTATCTCAACCCCCTTCCGGGATCCTCTTCATCTACTGAAGAGGATCCCAGAAGAAAGTCGAAATACACAAATCAATTAATCTCCCGAGTTTATCTTCATGTGGGTTTTAAGTGACCATTGTTATTTATTACAGATAGTGGGTAAGCGATTCATTATATACATTCCTAACTCTGGCAGGAATTTTATCCGGTCCACTGGATTTGTTGATACTAATCCTTTCCAAGTATTTTATTATGTCAAGGCTGATAATTTCCTCAAGACTCGGCTTGTCAGTGTCAGGATCTGACAACAATGTTTGTTGCCTGGGAATGTTGGTGTTGTGTTGAGCTATGGACACGGGCCCGAAGGCTGTGTTGATTACTGGTGCCATATTCCTCTTGAGAAAGAGACAGAAAAACAGACAGAGGCAGACAGACAGACAGAGAGAGAGAGAGAGAGAGAGACAGAGAGACAGAGAGCACAAAAACAAGGGTGGGTGTGGCGGGCGTTCCTCCAGGCTAAATGTAACATACTTCCTGTGGTTGTACGCTACTCTAGTTGCTGCCCCTCTCTCACGCTACCCGCTCTACACTACTAGCCTCTCCCACGCTATCCGCATCCCCCATTCTATCCACATCTCCCACGCTACCTGCCTCTCCTACCCTACTAGCCCCTCTCTCGCTACCTGGACACCACGCTACCTGCCTCTCCTACGCTACTTGCCCCTCCCTCGCTACCTGGACACCACGCTACATGCCTCTCCTACGCTACTTGCCCCTCCCTCGCTACCTGGACACCACGCTACCTGCCTCTCCTACGCTACTTGCCCCTCCCTCGCTACCTGGACACCACGCTACCTGCCTCTCCTACGCTACTTGCCCCTCACTCGCTACCTGGACACCACGCTACCTGCCTCTCCTACGCTACTTGCCCCTCCCTCGCTACCTGGACACCACGCTACCTGCCTCTCCTACGCTACTTTTCCCCTCCCTCGCTACCTGGACTCCACGCTACCTGCCTCTCCTACGCTACTTGCCCCTCCCTCGCTACCTGGACACCACGCTACCTGCCTCTCCTACGCTATTTGCCCCTCCCTCGCTACCTGGACACCACGCTACCTGCCTCTCCTACGCTACTTGCCCCTCCCTCGCTACCTGGACACCACGCTACCTGCCTCTCCTACGCTACTTGCCCCTCCCTCGCTACCTGGACACTACGCTACCTGCCTCTCCTACGCTACTTGCCCCTCCCTCGCTACCTGGACACCACGCTATCTGCCTCTCCTACGCTACTTGCCCCTCACTCGCTACCTGGACACCACGCTACCTGCCTCTCCTACGCTACTTGCCCCTCCCTCGCTACCTGGACACCACGCTACCTGCCTCTCCTACGCTACTTTTCCCCTCCCTCGCTACCTGGACACCACGCTACCTGCCTCTCCTACGCTACTTGCCCCTCCCTCGCTACCTGGACACCACGCTACCTGCCTCTCCTACGCTATTTGCCCCTCCCTCGCTACCTGGACACCACGCTACCTGCCTCTCCTACGCTACTTGCCCCTCCCTCGCTACCTGGACACCACGCTACCTGCCTCTCCTACGCTACTTGCCCCTCCCTCGCTACCTGGACACCACGCTACCTGCCTCTCCTACGCTACTTGCCCCTCCCTCGCTACCTGGACACCACGCTACCTGCCTCTCCTACGCTACTTGCCCCTCCCTCGCTACCTGGACACCACGCTACCTGCCTCTCCTACGCTACTTGCCCCTCCCTCGCTACCTGGACACCACGCTACCTGCCTCTCCTACGCTACTTTCCCCCTCCCTCGCTACCCGCCTCTCCTACGCTACTTTCCCCCTCCCTCGCTACCCGGACACCACGCTACCTGCCTCTCCTACGCTACTTGCCCCTCCCTCACTACCTGGACACCACGCTACCTGCCTCTCCTACGCTACTTGCCCCTCCCTCGCTACCTGCCTCTCCTACGCTACTTGCCCCTCCCTCGCTACCTGGACACCACACTACCTGCCTCTCCTACGCTACTTGCCCCTCCCTCGCTACCTGGACACCACGCTACCTGCCTCTCCTACGCTACTTGCCCCTCCCTCGCTACCTGGACACCACGCTACCTGCCTCTCCTACGCTACTTGCCCCTCCCTCGCTACCTGCCTCTCCTACGCTACTTGCCCCTCCCTCGCTACCTGGACACCACGCTACCTGCCTCTCCTACGCTACTTGCCCCTCCCTCGCTACCTGGACACCACGCTACCTGCCTCTCCTACGCTACTTGCCCCTCCCTCGCTACCTGGACACCACGCTACCTGCCTCTCCTACGCTACTTGCCCCTCCCTCGCTACCTGGACACCACGCTACCTGCCTCTCCTACACTACTTGCCCCTCCCTCGCTACCTGGACACCACGCTACCTGCCTCTCCTACGCTACTTGCCCCTCCCTCGCTACCTGGACACCACGCTACCTGCCTCTCCTACGCTACTTGCCCCTCCCTCGCTACCTGGACACCACGCTACCTGCCTCTCCTACGCTACTTGCCCCTCCCTCGCTACCTGGACACCACGCTACCTGCCTCTCCTACGCTACTTGCCCCTCCCTCGCTACCTGGACACCACACTACCTGCCTCTCCTACGCTACTTGCCCCTCCCTCGCTACCTGGACACCACGCTACCTGCCTCTCCTACGCTACTTGCCCCTCCCTCGCTACCTGGACATCACGCTACCTGCCTCTCCTACGCTACTTGCCCCTCCCTCGCTACCTGGACACCACGTTACCTGCCTCTCCTACGCTACTTGCCCCTCCCTCGCTACCTGGACACCACGCTACCTGCCTCTCCTACGCTACTTGCCCCTCCCTCACTACCTGGACACCACGCTACCTGCCTCTCCTACGCTACTTGCCCCTCCCTCGCTACCTGCCTCTCCTACGCTACTTGCCCCTCCCTCGCTACCTGGACACCACACTACCTGCCTCTCCTACGCTACTTGCCCCTCCCTCGCTACCTGGACACCACGCTACCTGCCTCTCCTACGCTACTTGCCCCTCCCTCGCTACCTGGACACCACGCTACCTGCCTCTCCTACGCTACTTGCCCCTCCCTCGCTACCTGCCTCTCCTACGCTTCTTGCCCCTCCCTCGCTACCTGGACACCACGCTACCTGCCTCTCCTACGCTACTTGCCCCTCCCTCGCTACCTGGACACCACGCTACCTGCCTCTCCTACGCTACTTGCCCCTCCCTCGCTACCTGGACACCACGCTACCTGCCTCTCCTACGCTACTTGCCCCTCCCTCGCTACCTGGACACCACGCTACCTGCCTCTCCTACACTACTTGCCCCTCCCTCGCTACCTGGACACCACGCTACCTGCCTCTCCTACGCTACTTGCCCCTCCCTCGCTACCTGGACACCACGCTACCTGCCTCTCCTACGCTACTTGCCCCTCCCTCGCTACCTGGACACCACGCTACCTGCCTCTCCTACGCTACTTGCCCCTCCCTCGCTACCTGGACACCACGCTACCTGCCTCTCCTACGCTACTTGCCCCTCCCTCGCTACCTGGACATCACGCTACCTGCCTCTCCTACGCTACTTGCCCCTCCCTCGCTACCTGGACACCACGCTACCTGCCTCTCCTACGCTACTTGCCCCTCCCTCGCTACCTGGACACCACGCTACCTGCCTCTCCTACGCTACTTGCCCCTCCCTCGCTACCTGGACATCACGCTACCTGCCTCTCCTACGCTACTTTCCCCCTCCCTCGCTACCTGGACACCACGCTACCTGCCTCTCCTACGCTACTTGCCCCTCCCTCGCTACCTGGACACCACGCTACCTGCCTCTCCTACGCTACTTGCCCCTCCCTCGCTACCTGGACACCACGCTACCTGCCTCTCCTACGCTACTTGCCCCTCCCTCGCTACCTGGACATCACGCTACCTGCCTCTCCTACGCTACTTTCCCCCTCCCTCGCTACCTGGACATCACGCTACCTGCCTCTCCCTCCCCACTCACCTCTCCTCTCCAGCGGGTTCTAAGTCTTCTCTCTCTGAAATCCACAATGACAGACATCTGCAATCATCGATCGGGCATCTACAATTTCCTGGCAAATTGCTCGCGATATATATTCCTCAATATTATCCTCGTGATAATTGAGTGACGCAAAAGGGAAAATATTTCAGCAAATGTAATTTTTTAAATTCTGGGATTATAATTTTATGTTCTTGTATATATGCTCAATTAGATACCCACGAGGGGAATAAATTATAATATTTGAGTGCATTATTATTCATGTGATGGTCTTTTCTCTACGGCTTTTTCATTTCGGGAAAATAAATGAAGAACGATGAGTGGGTTACCTCTAATTTAAATTAATGCTCTTAAATAAAAAAAAATAATGCTTTTAAATCAAAAATTATCTTGTTTTTTTAGATTTTTTTTTATTTCTCTAAAATGTTCAAAAAAACTCAAGTGTAGAAATCAAGATGGTAAATAGATATAGAGAACAAAGAGGCACATTAACCTAACTGAAACAATACACAAATAACCCGCACATAGGAGGCAGAAACTTTATGACGACGTTTCGGTCCAACTTGGCCCATTAACTAGTTTCATATGAAAAGATTGATCTCATAATATTATATTTATTTCTACAAGTACATGTACAAGGTATACAGGTCTAGCTGACGTCACTGACGTACTACTATATAGGAAGCGGCTTGTTATGCTGAACATTTCCCGCAAATTAGGTCAGTTTTATCCCAGGATGCGACCCACATCAGTCTACTACCACCCAGGTACCCATTTTACTGATGGGAACATAGACAGTGAAAAGAAACACGCCCATTGTTTCTACCCTAGCCGGGAATCGAACCTTCGCCGTGTGAAGCGAGAGCTTCAGCCACCCTGCCACGGGGCACCTCCGTGCAATTATGGCCCGGTACGCGATTTATGAGATTTCATTGCGACGGCGTTCCTTTCTCCAGGAATTTTATCAATTGATAAATTTCCTGGTGGGCGAAGCATCTCAAGAAAACGCCATAAACGTCATAATGTCTCTTATTTGGATACTTGTCGGTATATATAAGCGGTGGGAGAGCTGCACCTGCCTCGCATGGGCCATTAGGCCTGCTGTAGTCTCCCTTCTTATGTTCTTAAAACACCACTGATATACAGATTGAACTCAAACTTCAAAGAAATATATTATTCTGTTCTTGTGAGTTATCTCTAATACCAAGAGTGGCCGAACTTTATCGAACTGTCTCTGGTACCACAAAATGTTCTGAAGTTATTTAATGCAGTGAATTTGCACTTTTATCCCATATCGCTCGTGTATATTTCACTTCGTAAAAGGACATCTGGATTTCGTTCATAACATCAACCTTAGCAAACTATAACATTCCAGTAACCCATTTAAATAATTGTACTGTAGTTATAAGTTAATTTTAAGGCTGCCCGAATTACTCTACGTAACAAAGGGCTTTATATGATGTACTTAAATCATGTTCATCCTATATCAGTTATTTTTATTTACTTTACTGAAATTAAGTTTGTCATTGTCAACAATCAGTTGTTTAATAAAATCAGTATTACATCGATGCGCATTCAACAAACGTGATTTATAAATGTCTTCAGTTTTCCCTTTAACAATTAAATCCTTGGAAAGTGGGAAACAGGCCCTTGTTCCATCCATTTTAGTCGCCTTTTATTACACGTTACTGTGGGAGAAAGAATTCTAACCCTGTTTCCCAAGGTAATGGAAAGGAGTCATAGGATTATGAATTAGAGTATAAAGACTCACACAGAGTGAAAGACGTTTTTTGATATATGTGAGAAGTTAATATAATTTGCGTACCTTTTAAATTTTACGAGACAGAAATTATAATCCTGTCCTGCATAACTTTTAAGGAATTCGTTTTCAGTCATGCTGTGACGACAATACCTCAGTAGCTACTACTACTATTACTACTACTATTACTATTTCCTTCACTACTGCTATTACTACTACTACTACAAATAATAATTGTAATTATAATAACATAATGGTTATTTGAGTTTAAAGCCTGTCGACTACATTAGTATCTTTAAGGCTGAAAATGACCTATTCACCATCAATCAAGAATACTTTAATCCCCCAAAATGTGTATCAACGTAAACTTTCGGTATATATTCATCGAGACATGTAAACTTGTCAGTGTATATTATTAGTATGTATTATTATTATTATTATTTTAAGAGGTGACTTATCTCCGTTTCCACCTTTGTATTTAAGGATGAAGAGCAGCTTATACTTAAACGTATTCTCTCGTAATACTGACTCTCCTGCAGTGAGAAAACACAGGAATCCAGAACTATTTTTTGACACAATTGTTACATCAACAAAAGAGTAAATGGAGGAGGGTGTTAAGTTATAAATAAGCCCGCCTGGCCGCTCTTATCAGAAGGGTAAACACACTTGATAGCAGGGAGCCGTGTCAGCAAAACCACACACACACACACACACACACACACACACACACACACACACACACACACACACACACACACACACACACACACACACACACACACACAAAACCACACACACAAAACCACACACACACACAACCACACACACACAACCACACACACACAACCACACACACACAACCACACACACACAACCCCACACACACAACCCCACACACACAACCCCACACACACAACCACACACACACAACCACACACACACAACCACACACACACAACCACACACACACAACCACACACACACAACCACACACACACAACCACACACACACAACCACACACAACCACACACACACAACCACACACACACACCACACACACCACACACACACAACCACACACACACAACCACACACACACAACCACACACACACAACCACACACACACAACCACACACACACAACCACACACACAAACACACACACACACACACACACACACACACACACACACACATACAACCACACACACACACAACCACACACACACACAACCACACACACACACAACCACACACACACAACCACACACATATACGCAACCACATATACACACCTGCCATGTTTACAGAAATGTCTTGAGAGGAATAACAAAGCCACTTTCTAGGAAACTGGTACAAGGAAACCAAAGTGGTGTATATACCCTGCCGTACTAACATAGCAGTGTGTGTACATTGCTATGTTGGCAAACCGAGCACACAACAACGTGATGCGAGGTAGTGCTTGCTTATAAATTTGTTTCTCTAACCTCTGGAAGTTAATCTTATAGAGATTATAAGAGAACTAAAAAGATGAATACGAAACCTGTGCAAAACTTTGTCTTATTCATCCACCTGACGGTAATGTTTGTCATTAATATAGAGACCTGAGGAGACCTAAGAGAGTAATAGACATCATCTGCAACAAGACAAGTTGCTGCACTTGAGAGTTCTTGCTTCTTGTTAAGGGCTTCCCTTCTCTGTGTTGCAGATCAACTGAGCGAAAGTAATAATGCGAATTTGTCGACTGGAATCAATGGCTCGATATGAGAATAATGACATAATAACCCTCAAATATATTGGTGAAAAATGGCTGTTCTTGGCAGTTATGCTGGATGAAGGGTATCATTGTGATTAACCCAACACGCTCGACTGGCGAAGAAGTTGAGAATGGAGAACACCAGAGGTGGAGATGGTGGAAAATTGACCTCCAGACTCACATGCTCTATTGAACAGCACAAGGGAACACGGAAACAAGGGAGAAAGGAAGCAAGGGAAGAAGAGAACAATGAAATAAATGAATAAGGGTATAATGGAACAAGGGCACAAAGTTACAAGGCCACAAGGTAACAAGACTACAATATAACAGGTGATCAAGGATATAGTGGAGCAAGAGAACACAAGAACAGCGGAACACAAGGGCAAGAGAAGAGGATAACAATGGATCAAGAGATCAAGGGAAACAGTACCGAAGCAGAAAACCTACAAGGGAGAGGAAGCCAGTAATGCTACTGCAACATCACAAGTAAAAAAGAGCTTTGCTTGGAATAGTTCAGTGCAGGTTACCTGGAGGTTACCTGGAGGTTATTCCGGGGATCAACGCCCCCGCGGCCCGGTCCATAACCAGGCCTCCCGATGGATCAGGGCCTGATCAACTAGGCTGTTACTGCTGGCCGCACGCAGTCCAACGTACGAGCCACAGCCCGGCTGATCCGGCACTGACTTTAGGTATCTGTCCAGCTCTCTCTTGAAGGCAGCCAGGGGCTTATTGGCACAGTCAATAGCAACAGCGCTGCCCTTGATAGAGGTGAAGGTCTCTTGATCTAAAAAATTGGAACTATTTTTCCCATCGTTTCAGAGATCCATACTATTGAAAATGTGAGTATGTATCAGTTACCCTATGTCAGTGTGAAGGGGTCATTATAGAAGGCTCTTGATCCAAAGAATTATAACTACCCTCCTTTTTCTGGCCTAACACCTGATCACCTCTCATTTCTCCAGTAACTTTGTAACTCCAATGATCCAAGAATTAGACTGGAGCGAGATATTCAGTTAAATTATAATTAAAAATACCCAAAAAGTACCTGAAAGTATCTAAATGCTTCTGAGAGATTCTTTTACTTTTGCTAGAGAAATATTGCATATTACTTTGATAAACTGTATAATAGATTTCTTTGTCGTAGATTTATTATTCAGAATCATTTTATTTATCGAAACAATAAATGTGAGAAAAACCTGTTCAGGAAATATAGATTATTTTATTTTTAAGAGTAGACGATTTTTTATGTTTAATAAGGGTTTTTATTCATAAGTTGAAGGTGTTTTGGGCAATTTTCTAGGGGCAACCACGACTAATGCTGTAAGTGTTCATGATTAAAATGCCTTTTTATCTGTCATGTTAAAGATAACAGTCATCCTATTAACTGGTCCTTTGCTCAAACTATCTCCCGTTCGTGTAGTCTTTACAGGCACCTTCCTGTGGAATCATCCGTCAATCACATCATTTCTACAGTGAATCTTATCCCTGGTTTTGTTTCTGCAGATACTTACCTTTTCCACTAAAATGTCTAGTGCTTTCATTTTCAGAAAACACTTGACCTGGTGTTTGCTTCTCTCTTTCTTGACCTGACTTCAGAATTTCCTTTGTATTTCTAGTCTTCTGACTCTAGTTTCTTCCCTGTCTTTCCTAGCATGGGCCAGTAAGCCTACTCCTACTACAGTGTTCCTCTGCCACTTGGGGACGGTGATGGAATATCGAGTTACTTCGCTCTCCACTGCCTTACCTGGAGGTTACCTGGAGGTTATTCCGGGGATCAACGCCCCCGCGGCCCGGTCCATGACCAGGCTTCCCGATGGATCAGGGCCTGATCAACTAGGCTGTTACTGCTGGCCGCACGCAGTCCAACGTACGAGCCACAGCCCGGCTGATCCGGCACTGACTTTAGGTATCTGTCCACCTCTCTCTTGAAGGCAGCCAGGGGTTTATTGGCAATTCCCCTAATGCTTGATGGGAGGCTGTTGAACAGTTTTGGGCCCCAGACACTTATGGTGTTTTCTCTTAGTGTACCAATGGCGCCCCTACTTTTTATTGGGGGCATTTTGCATCGCCTGCCCAGTCTTTTACTTTCGTAGGGAGTGATTTCTGTGTGCAGATTTGGGACCATTCCTTCCAAGATTTTCCAAGTGTAGATTATGATATATCTCTCCCTCCTGCGTTCCAACGAGTACAAGTCAAGTGCTTCCAAGCGTTCCCAGTAGTTAAGGTGCTTGACAGAACTTATACGTGCAGTAAAGGATCTCTGTACACTCTCTAGATCTGCGATTTCACCTGCTTTGAATGGAGATGTTAATGTACAGCAGTATTCCAGCCTAGAGAGAACAAGTGATTTGAAAAGGATCATCATGGGCTTGGCATCTCTCGTTTTGAAAGTTCTCATTATCCATCCTATCATTTTCTTTGCACGTGCGATCGTGGCACTGTTGTGATCCTTGAAAGTGAGATCCTCAGACATTACTACTCCCAGGTCCCTTACATTATTTTTCTGCTCTATTGTATGGCCGGAATCAGTAGTATACTCTGTTCTAGTTATTATCTCCTCCAGTTTTCCATAACGGAGTAGTTGGAATTTGTCCTCATTGAACATCATATTGTTTACCGTTGCCCACTGGAAAACTTTGTTTATATCTTCTTGGAGGTTAACCGCGTCCTCAGCAGATGACAGCCTCATGCAGATCCTAGTATCATCCGCAAAGGATGATACGGTACTGTGGTGTATATCTCTGTTTATGTCTGATATGAGGATAAGGAATAAGATGGGGGCGAGTACTGTGCCTTGTGGAACAGAGCTCTTCACTATGGCAGCCTCCGATTTAACTCTGTTGACCACTACTCTTTGTGTTCGATTTGTTAGGAAGTTGAAGATCCATCTCCCCACTTTCCCAGTTATTCCTTTAGCACGTATTTTATGGGCTATTACGCCATGATCGCATTTGTCAAATGTTTTTGCAAAGTCTGTGTATATTACATCTGCATTCTGATTTTCTTCCAGTGCATCCAAGGCCATGTCATAGTGATCCAGTAGTTGTGAGAGGCAGGAGCGACCTGCCCTGAACCCATGTTGCCCTGGATTGTGCAGATTTTGGGAATCCAGGTGATTTGCAATCCTGCTTCTTAGCACTCTTTCAAAGATTTTTATGATGTGGGACGTCAGAGCTATTGGTCTATAGTTCTTAGCTAATGCTTTGCTGCCACCTTTATGGAGTGGGGCTATATCCGTTGTTTTAAGTGACTGTGGAATTTCACCCATGTCCAAGCTCCTCCTCCATAGTGTACTTAGGGCACGCGAGAGGGGTTTCTTGCAGTTCTTAATGAAAACAGAGTTCCACGAGTCTGGGCCCGGGGCTGAGTGCATAGGCATGTTGTCAATGGCTTTTTCGAAATCTATCGGAGTTAGGGTAATGTCGGAAATCTGGCATACATTTATGGAGTTTTGAGGCTCATTCATGAAGAAATCATTTGGGTCGTCGATCCTCAGACCGATTAGTGGTTCACTAAACACAGAGTCGTACTGGGATTTCAATATTTCACTCATTTCCTTGTTGTCATCTGTGTAAGTCCCATCCTGTCTGAGTAAGGGCCCGATACTAGATGTGGTATTTGCCTTGTTTTTGGCATATGAAAAGAAATATTTTGAATTTCTTTCAATTTCACTAATAGCTTTAAGCTCCTCCTGCCTCTCCTGGTTCCTGTAAGAGTCATTTAGCTTAAGTTCGATAGTTTCCACTTCCCTGGTCAGTGCCTCCTTTCGTGTATCAGATATTCTAGCACTCCTGAGGAGCTCAGTGACTCTTCGTCGTCTTCTGTAGAGGGAGCGTCTTTTTCTCTCCAGTTTACTCCTGCTCTTCTTCTTTCTTAGGGGAATATGCCTAGAACATGCTTCGGCTACCAGGAAGTTGATCCTTTCAAGGCACTGGTTTGGATCCATGTCATTTAAGACATCTTCCCAACATGTTTCGTTTAGGACATGGTTTACCTGGTCCCAGTTGATGTTCTTGTTGTTGAAATTGTATTTTGTGAAGACACCTTCACAGGTACATGCATTCTGCTGTTCAGGACCCCTATGCATGTACGTCTGGACTTAGATTAGATTGTGATCGGAATTAGTTGTTTTTGATATTCTTATGTCTCTTATCAGGTCCTCATTATTTGTGAAGATAAGGTCAAGTGTGTTTTCTAGTCTTGTTGGCTCCACTATCTGCTGGCTTAAGGTGTGTTTTTCGCAGAGACTTAGTAGCTCATGTGTGTGTGACCTTTCATCTGCGCTACCTCCGGGGATTGTTTCAGCTATAACATTATTTGCTACATTCTTCCATTTTGTATGCCTTAGGTTGAAATCACCAAGCAGTAAGATGTTTGGGGATGGAGCTGGAAGGTTTTCCAAACAGTAATCGATTTTCAGTAGCTGTTCCTTGAACTGTTGTGAGGTTGCATCTGGTGGCTTGTATACAACCACAATGACTAGGTTTTGGTTCTCGATCTTTATTGATAGAACTTCAACTACCTCATTTGTGGTGTTCAGCAACTCTGTGCAGATAAGGGACTCTTTGACATACAGGCCAACCCCCCCCTTGTTGCCTGTTTTTTCTGTCGCATCTAAAAAGGTTGTAACCACTTATCCATATTTCACTGTCAAAGTGATCTTTTGTGTGAGTCTCTGTGAAGGCTGCAAACATTGCATTAGACTCCACTAGAAGTCCACTGATAAAAGGTATTTTGTTGGTGGATGGCTTAAGGCCCTGTATATTAGCAAATATGAACGAAGTTGTATTCTGTGTTTGTTGGGGGGATTTTGTTATTGGCATCAGTAGTTGTAATTCTGGAGGGCCATGGGTGGCCACTGGCTGCGCCTCCAGTCCAACAAGGCTCCAAGGTGGTGGACTATTTTTGTTATTTCCTTCCATTTTCTTTTTTCGTTTCCTGCCACTAAAAAATCACCTGGAGTTGGGTTGTCGTAGCTACTATTGTTTGTCTTGTGGGGTCTGTGCCTCCTGGTCCCTTTTAGATGGTATGCAGGGCACTCGATGTTGTAACACTGCTTCTGGAGGACCGAGGAGTGGCACATTTTTGGGTGAAAGAAAGTACAGGAAGAAGAACAACACACTCCTTTAGACAGGAGGTCGCTACATTTTTTGGGATGGTCAAAGTTGCATGTCCCATTTTTTCCCCCTGTTATTCCATGCTTACAGATGCCCCAAGCATAATATTTGCACAAATTCACCTTTGGTTGAGAATTGTTGGGAGGTGTGTTGTCAATTTCTGCAGGTTCTGGGACTGCACTATAATCCTCAGTATCCAAGCCAGGGCCACCCCGTCCTGGATTCCATCTACTTTCCCCAGTAGAGGAAGAAGGAGGAGACTCCTCTCCAACATCTGTACTGTGGGCCACGGTCTTGTGCAATGATGGTTGTATATTTACTGTTTTTGTGGTGGTTTGGGTAGTGACCCTAGGAGAGTCTGGGCTGGCAGTAAGGCTGGGGGCTGGGTCTGGGTCAGCACTGGGGCTGGGGGGTGGGGCTGGGTCTGGGTCAGCGGCTGGGCCTGGGCCAGCACTGTGGGTATTAGTGCTATGACTGGGGGAGCCTGGGCCAGCACCAGCACTGTGGGTATTGGTGCTATGCCTGGGGGAGCCTGGGCCAGCACCAGCACTGTGGGTATTAGTGCTATGACTGGGGAATGGGTCTGTCTTAGCACCATGTGCGTGACTAGATAGTTTCGAGTCATCTGTTGTGGTATGGACATTCTGCATTTTTTGATGCACTATCTCTTGCTCCCATGTTTTATATATTTTTGGTAGACTATCCAAGAGGTCATCCTTGTTTTCTTGATTATTTTTATCATTTATTACTCTCCTTAGTACCTTTCTGATACCTGCCCAAAGTTCTACATCTTTATTGCACAACCAGAAGCACCTTGCTAGTTCGAGGTCATTTTTTGAGGCTGTATTTAGTCTAGTACAAGAGATATGGTGTTTGGAAGAGCATAGGTTGCATGTGATTCTGGATTTCCTTCCAAGGATTTTTTTACATGTCCCACAGATATGCTGTGCTGACATCCTGTCTGTATCCTACTACACTGTATGCCACGGAAGAAAACTGATTTCCACTTTACCTTTCTCTTGCTGGTGCCAGTAATATGCAAGATGTATTTATACGAACCAAGTTTGCAGTATGTGGGTGGTGGTGCAGGGTGGGTGTAAGGTGGGTGGTGGGTGCAGGGTGGGTGTGAGCTGGCACTTGCCCACACTGCCACACTTCACTATTATTATTTTTTTAATACTATTATTATTACTATTTAAATTCCTTTTATGTAGTGCTGTACACTGTTTATCTCAAGGATATACACTGTATTCTTTCAAATTACACTTTTCACTGCGTTATACTGGGATCATTGTTTTATTGTTTACACAGGCCTACGCTAACTTCCCCCTACACTTCTAAGGAAAAGATTATTTCCTGTTTAGTAGAGGTAACGGTTGTATGCTCAATTTATGTATGCTGTGATTCCCTGCACCTCAGTGCTACCATCACTCGTTTCATATCTTATGACTGTAGTAGTTACTTATCCGTTATTAACACTTCACTGGACCTCTGGCAATAGTTCGCTAGTGCCAGTCGCTTGTAAGATATTCCCCTATCTACACTATATATTGTACGCTATACTTGGGGATAATTTAGATTACTCTTATCTACAATTTAGTTCACTATGCCACTGCACATATATATCCTTGTCACTCACTATATTACTTATAGATAGATAGATCGATATTCGTTTATTTCCACTTGTGTCGACACCCGGCAATAATTCACTAGTGCTGGTCAGGTCTATTTCCCACGGTAACCGTTTCTCCACCGGCACTCTCTACGTGACACTATAATCCATATTTTCCTATTTAGCGTTCACTGATATTCCTTTTTTGTTTGTTCAAAGGAGTATATGCACTTTATGGTTGCACACGCTTATTTCCCGCATTCTGTTCCTTCTACTACTATCAAGACACGCAGTTTTTGACGGAGCACAAACGCACGCGACTGTCCCCTCACTCGTGACCGGTGACCTTGAGATACAATTTACTCCCATCACTGTCACTAGTCTTCCCCAGCATGATATCACATAGAAATGGTTATAACTATGACCATTATTTTTAAAGGGGTGGACCTGTAAGCCAGCGGAAGGCCTCGGTCAGATAACCAAAAGCTCCAGCTGCGGGTCATCATCTAAGACCCATGTCAGGAAACACTTGTCCTGTTTCCTGACGAACCTGACCTAACCTAACCCAGGGTGTGTCAGTTCTAAGTGCTCCTCTCTTCTTTTGCTCTTCTGGTCCTAAAGTTTTGAACTGATTCACTGTATTTGAGCACAAAAGAGCGACTCCTGGATCTTTGAACCTAAAATGGCTACGAAGAGTAATTAGATTCGCAAAAATGAATTTAAATTTAATTTGTTGATAATTAGCAATCATTCATAGTAGCACAATCATTCCCAGAGTCCAAATTATTTTGAAATTATAGATAAATCGCTGAAAACTTTGAATTCAGAAATTCTAGAAAGGTTTCATATAAAGAAAATTATCTTGGACACATTTGCAATGATTTTGCAATTTGTTGACACTGAAACAATTTTAATTCGCCTATTTTCTCTCCTTCACACTGAATATCAATGTATTTGCGGCAAGAGTAAGCTGACCAATATAGTCTGCATAGTTGAAACCGTGCAGTTTCCAGGGTTGACATACAACACACAACGAAGTGTACAATTGAACAAAAGTGCGTTAATTTTAGCAAGGTGAGGCGTGGTGTCTAAATTTGGGTGCAAAATCCTAAAAAGTTATACAATTTACTTAAAAGATATATGTCAGTGAATGCGTCAAAGAAATGTTCGAAATGACTACATGCATACATATTATCTAAGCGATGAAGATTAGACGAACATTTGCTCGCAAAGGCGAGCATCAATGCAAACTAATGCAGGGATATTATTTTTTTAAGCGTTAAACCCATGTGGGTCGTTCAGCCCAAGACGTGGTAGGGGGCTGACTGAGCCTTCGTCTGCTGAGCGCGAGACAGACGGCGCTTCCTATTGGTACTCGCCTAGATGTAATCCAGAGATGAAAATTCACGATATTGTGAAAACGGACATTTATATACAGTTCAAGACACTGAAAAGTTTTCTTTAATGACTGTCCTGAACTGTAAACAGATGTTTACAGATATTCTTTTGTCGTTATCACCAAACCATTTACAATTAAATCACAATATTGTTAGTATCCTAGTAAAGCAAGAAGCTCAAAGGGGTCATAGAGAAACAGGCTAGATGCTAGAGGAGGATCAATAAGTTGATCTTCTAGTATTCTTTTGGGAAAAGGGAGGTTACCAGGTTCGATCCTAGAAATGAGGAGGGTAGCCCCAATTCTTTTTATGAAGAGAACATCACCAACATCAGGGCACACCTCTTGAAGGGAAGATTCATGTTAGATATTCTAGTGATGCTATACATTCCCAATATAGAAGTGAGAGAGAGAGAGAGAGAGAGAGAGAGAGAGTTGTGATCGCGTGGGTAGCTGGTGTAAGCCTCGGTTATATTGCTATATTCCCCCCTAATAAAAATCTTGGATCTATCGTTCCAGCCTGTCCAAGGCGCTTGCTGGGTTCCATTTATACTCTGGCTTTGATAAAAGTGGAAAGGACATGAGAAAGCATTGCTGGGACGCGAACGAAATTGCGTATCACCCACAAGTGTGTAGACAAAGACAGTGATGTACAAAAATAACAAAAAAAGGCACAATACAGTGTGACTTTGTAAATGGTCCAAGTCGGACCGAAACGTCGTCGTAAGCTTCTCTCTTATGTACTGATGTACAAGCTTTTACTTTACCTCCTGTGTGGAGCTCTATCAAGACATGTCTTGATACGGTTCTACAGAAGGAAAATGTTGCAATAAAAGCTTGTCCTTCAATGTGTCTTTATTCTCATTGCTTTGACATTCAATCATTTACACAATAGTGGAAAATATTATTGTTATTAGTTTAAGATGATGATACCCTTCAAGTGGGGAAAGGTCGTCTTGATGTTGGTGAAGGGCATCTTGATGTTGGTGAAGGGCATCTTGGTGTTGGTGAAGGGCATCTTGATGTTGGTGAAGGGCATCTTGATGTTGGTGAAGGGCATCTTGATGGTGAAAGGCATCTTGATGTTGGTGAAGGGCATCTTGATGTTGGTGAAGGGCATCTTGATGGTGAAAGGCATCTTGATGTTGGTGAAGGGCATCTTGATGGTGAAAGGCATCTTGATGTTGGTGAAGGGCATCTTGATGGTGAAAGGCATCTTGATGTTGGTGAAGGGCATCTTGATGGTGAAAGGCATCTTGATGTTGGTGAAGGGCATCTTGATGTTGGTGAAGGGCATCTTGATGTTGGTGAAGGGCATCTTGATGTTGGTGAAGGGCATCTTGATGTTGGTGAAGGGCATCTTGATGGTGAAAGGCATCTTGATGTTGGTGAAGGGCATCTTGATGTTGGTGAAGGGCATCTTGATGGTGAAAGGCATCTTGATGTTGGTGAAGGGCATCTTGATGGTGAAAGGCATCTTGATGTTGGTGAAGGGCATCTTGATGTTGGTGAAGGGCATCTTGATGTTGGTGAAGGGCATCTTGATGTTGGTGAAGGGCATCTTGATGGTGAAAGGCATCTTGATGTTGGTGAAGGGCATCTTGATGGTGAAAGGCATCTTGATGTTGGTGAAGGGCATCTTGATGTTGGAGAAGGGCATCTTGGTGTTGGTGAAGGGCATCTTGGTGTTGGTGAAGGGCATCTTGATGTTGGTGAAGGGCATCTTGATGGTGAAAGGCATCTTGATGTTGGTGAAGGGCATCTTGATGTTGGTGAAGGGCATCTTGATGTTGGTGAAGGGCATCTTGATGTTGGTGAAGGGCATCTTGATGTTGGTGAAGGGCATCTTGATGTTGGTGAAGGGCATCTTGATGTTGGTGAAGGGCATCTTGATGTTGGTGAAGGGCATCTTGATGTTGGTGAAGGGCATCTTGATGTTGGTGAAGGGCATCTTGTAGACAGCCTGTACTGTCAGAGCACACAGCCTAGCCGTCTGCTCTGACTAGTTCATATTTCGCGGCATTCAGGTGCTGCCCTCTGTAGGCTCACCTAGGTCAGTGGGAGGCACAGCCCACCCTCTCTCACTCCTAGGCCGACCGACTTGATAGACACAAGTGCCCCTCCACGGACTGGCTAACGGTCACTCCCTCACACTGCCCGTTGTGGACTCACTCCTATCCAATTAAAGCCAAACTAGTCCACGGCCGTATCATTGCTACCTACGCTACCTTCATCGGCACTAAACCGCTGTTCAGCAGTAAGAGCAGTTTTAACAATCTTGATGTTGGTGAAGGGCATCTTGATGTTGGTGAAGGGCATCTTGTTGGTGAAGGGCATCTTGATGTTGGTGAAGGGCATCTTGATGTTGGTGAAGGGCATCTTGATGTTGGTGAAGGGCATCTTGATGTTGGTGAAGGGCATCTTGATGTTGGTGAAGGGCATCTTGATGTTGGTGAAGGGCATCTTGATGTTGGTGAAGGGCATCTTGATGTTGGTGAAGGGCATCTTGTTGTTGGAGAAGGGCATCTTGATGTTGGTGTAGGGCATCTTGTTGGTGAAGGGCATCTTGATGTTGGTGAAGGGCATCTTGATGTTGGTGAAGGGCATCTTGATGTTGGTGAAGGGCATCTTGATGTTGGTGAAGGGCACCTTGATGTTGGAGAAGGGCATCTTGATGTTGAAGGGAATTTTGATGTTGGTGAAGGGCATCTTGAAGTTGAAGAGCATTTTGATGTTGGTGAAGGGCATCTTGTTGGTGAAGGGCATCTTGATGTTGGTGAAGGGCATCTTGATGTTGGTGAAGGGCATCTTGATGTTGGTGAAGGGCATCTTGATGTTGAAGGGCATCTTGATGTTGGTGAAGGGCATCTTGATGTTGGTGAAGGGTATCTTGATGTTGAAGGGCATCTTGATGTTGGTGAAGGGCATCTTGATGTTGGTGTAGGGCATCTTGAGGTTGGTGAAGGGCATCTTGATGTTGGTGAAGGGCATCTTCATGTTGGTGAAGGGCATCTTGATGTTGGTGTAGGGCATCTTGATGTTGGTGAAGGGCATCTTGATGTTGGTGTAGGGCATCTTGATTTTGAAGGGCATCTTGATGTTGGTGAAGGGCATCTTGATGTGGGTGAAGGGCATCTTGTTGGTGTAGGGCATCTTGATGGTGAAGGGCATGCTGAGGTTGGTGAAGGGCATCTTGATGTTGGTGAAGGGCATCTTGATGTGGGTGAAGGGCATCTTGATGTTGGTGAAGGGCATCTTGATGTTGGTGAAGGACATCTTGATGTTGGTGAAGGGCATCTTGATGTTAGTGTAGGGCATCTTGAGGTTGGTAAAGGGCATCTTGATGTTGGTGAAGGGCATCTTGATGTTGGTGAAGGGCATCTTGATGTTGGTGAAGGGCATCTTGATGTTGGTGAAGGACATCTTGATGTTGGTGAAGGGCATCTTGATATTAGTGTAGGGCATCTTGAGGTTGCTAAAGGGCATCTTGATGTTGGTGAAGGGCATCTTGATGTTGGTGAAGGGCATCTTGATGTTGGTGAAGGGCATCTTGATGTTGGTGAAGGGCATCTTGTTGTTGGTGAAGGGCATCTTGTTGTTGGTGAAGGGCATCTTGATGTTGGTGAAGGGCATCTTGATGTTGGTGAAGGGCATCTTGATGTTGGTGAAGGGCATCTTGATGGTGAAGGGCTCAAACCTGGTTTCCTTCTAGTCCTCTGGCACTGTATGATCCATATGGGTTTTGAGCTTCCATATTAACAACTCCATCTCTCAGTTTGGACTAAATTCGTTTAGCGACCCAGCGTTGCTGCATTAATTCAGCGTAACATAAAGTAGCCTAATTCTGCGTAGTTTAAGACAATGCTTTGTGTTGCGTGGCATGTGTAGAGTGTTGGCTTCGAGGCGTAGTTGAGGTAATGAAGTTAAACTTGATGCTTATGTGATAATACTATATAACAATGGTTATAAATGACTATAATTTTTAAAGGGGTGGACCGGTAAGCCAGCGGAAGGCCTCGGTCAGATGACCAAAAGCTCCAAAGGCGGGTCATCATCTGACTAAGACCCGCGTCAGGAAACATTTGTCCTGTTTCCTGACGAACCTTACCTAACCTAACCTACTTATGTGATATGCATGACTGAATAATCCCGTAGGGACATAAATACGAAATGAGAAGGGCTTTATATTTCATCTTTTAACGAGATCCTCTTCTACTGAGAAGTAGTTCGAGAAATGCGGATCCTAACAAGCAGTGTATATACTATATCGTTTGGGGTTTCCTCGGACACTGAAAAAAGTTCAATACATGTCAGTGTCCAGTCTTACATACAAAAAATATTTATATAATTTTGTTTCATCTCGCTCTTTTTTAATAACTTCAAAAATTAATTTAGTCTTATGAGAATGAAATTCCCTAGAGAATATAATTCTTATGTAATGGAAACCCCGGCTTAAATGGAATAAAACCCCTGAATGTGCCATAGCTGCTGTACTAATAGTGGAATGTTAGATTCCATTGCTTTTATGAAGTCTCTCAGGTGTGTCTGACAGATTTCATGACAAATGATGTACAAAATTAGTCCTGTGTGATGGAATAAGACATGTAAACATAGACTTTGCTCCCACTGTGTAACTATCACATAAAACATTGTAGAGGCACATCCCTGATATACCTGGTTTTGTTCTGTAATGAAAGAATAAGTAGTCACGCACCCAGGATGCTAAATGATTTTTGCCTTGGAGGTAGAAAACCGAACTGGAAAGTATTTACATGAATCGAACTTGTGTGAATACAAATTGCATAATTATCTTTCCCTAATTAGAAAAGTTTTCGATAGCAAGAAGGCTGCAGAAGATAGCACTGTGTCTTACAAGAGTGAGAGAGAGAGAGAGAGAGATAGTCCTCTATGGAAGATTGCAGCATATTATTAGTAATATTGGGAAACAAAGATACAAAGGCAGAATGGACAGTCTTTTAAGACAATTTCTCTTGGAGACAAAGCTTTTTCAGATCTTTAAAGAGTACATGGTAAACGTGGGAATATACCGGCAGGGTTAGGAACATACGAAAGGACTGATAACCTCAGTACAAATTCCTCTTGCTTGGTTTTCACCAAACAAAAGGGATTTGGCCAGCAGAAAATTCTTTTATTCCCGTGTCTCTGTGATGGTGCCCTTCGTGATGACTGAAGTTGATGCTAATAGCCTCTAGTCTGATTATGATCTTCCAGTAACTTTAGGAATACAGAGACATGAGTTTACGATTAATCCTTGGAAGAACATTGTCAGTAGTAAAAATACTGTGACATTTTCAACACAGCTAGGATATTAGGGAGTAACCTCCGAGGCATCACAGACAGGATCATAGTTGAACTCACTGGCAACTTAGTCACCGCTGCTAATGTTCGTTAGAGCTGTTTATTTTCGACTATATGCTCTAACAGCCGTTGGAAAGGCAGTTAAAATCCAGAGATTAGCTTCATTCTACACAACAGATACTATCGCAAAGTTCCAGGGAAGTTCCCAATGGTCTGATCCCCCACTCTAGATACCCTCTTGACACCTACTGTAAACCAGGGAATTGGTGAGCAAACTTGGGAACAGCAACACGGCTATAAATAACTGCAATATTTACACCAATGACAATGTTCATTCGAAGATTAACAGCAATCTAACCACGGAACGGGTGAGGTTTAAACACATGACAAGCGAGTCGTAAAACTCCAGGCCAGTGCGTAAGCCACTGGGCCAGCTGGTTACAATAAGATTCATCTACAAAAACTGACGTAAAAAATTATTCCAATTTTTTCCACCCACAAAATATATAAAATACCTGGCAAGCTAGGTGTAAAATATCGGATAAATTAAATACTGGGGAAAGACTGTGTTTCTTGCAAGTAATCATTATTTATAGGCACACATAATTATTAGGTTCCGGACTTGGTAGCCACTTGCTCTGGTAATAAGTTGCCACAGTACACACTTGTGCCAGCAATCATCGGAGTGGCTGGGAGTTTGCAAGACACTCTAACAAGTCTCGTTATAACGTGACCGACGACCAATCAGGGGCACTTCTGCTAACAATCTGGCAACCATTAATTGCGTGTAAGTTGTTCATTACCAGTGTTTAAGCATTAATTTCAATGCTAACATGTGAGGAGAAGCAACTTCCGTATACACCAAAAATGGCTAAACAGACTACGAGTGAAAAAATATCACAAATAATGGCTAAACAGACTACGAGTGAAAAATATCACCAATAATGGTTAAACAGACTACGAGTGAAAAATATCACAAATAATGGCTAAACAGACTACGAGTGAAAAATATCACCAATATGGTTAGACTACGAGTGAAAAATATCACCAATAATGGCTAAACAGACTACGAGTGAACATCAACATGAATCATTACTGACTAATGAGGACTAAGCAGATATCTGTGACCTAAATGCCTATTCGAGTTTATTCGTAAGAGAAAAATCCATGATATGTGTTTTTCCCCATGAGTCGTTCAGAGGAGTCGACCCTAGTAAACCATTTGTATAACAGTCCTCTGTTTAGCGGAAACAACGGACAAAGCCCATTGGTTACAAAATTACACATTGTAGTTACGATCTGGGAACAACAATCTGATCTCTAGCCAACACATGCTCCTCTCTGTTAGTGTGTTATTTCAAGGTTGTCCTGACGGTGATGTGGCTAGACAGTCCCTTTGGGTATTTGAAGGTCGGGTAACCTGTGGCCGCATGGAGGAACAGGTCAACATCGACTGAGCATTTACCAGTGCTCAGAGGTGCACAGCAGCAGAGAATATTTCTTTGCATGAACTTGGAACGAATAGTGTAGATCAGATAAATGGAAGCTGGTATCAAAACATACCCTCAGAGTTACTTAACCCAGGAGGCTTATAAACCCAGTATAACTCAGCAGAGTAAAGTATTATGACTTACTTCCATTTCGTGTTGTCTCCTAGGATGCGATCGACAGCAGGTACCTATTTACTGTTAAGTGAATAGTGTCTCTTTGTGTAAAGTGGCGGGAATCGAACCCAGGTTCTTTCGGTTGTGATTCGAACACACTCCCATTATCCTACCATTGGTTAGTTCGAACAAGGCACACTATCGCTACTGTCTAAAACAGGTCAAATGTTACACTGTCGACATTAATGAAGACAAAGACATTTTGCAGGAAAAAGAAAAACTTTTTTTTCTGACACAACGTTTTGCTCTGTGATAAAGCTCTGCACAGAGCGAAACTTTGCTCCAATAAAAGCTCATTCTGCAACTCGTCTTTCATTCACAGTAGTTAGGTATGTGGCTGAGTCCTGCGTTACAGTTCACATGAGACCAAGTAACTCTTATAAATTCCCTTTATTTGGTTGGTCACCGTTTAAGGGTTATCTGTGTGGTGTACCAATAATAATGGTGGCCACAATGAACACTAATAATAAAGGTGGCCACAATGAACACTAATAATAATGGTGGCCACAATGAACACTAATAATAATGGTGGCCACAATGAACACTAATAATAATGGTGGCCACAATGAACACTAATGGTGGCCACAATGAACACTAATAATAATGGTGGCCACAATGAACACTAATGGTGGCCACAATGAACACTAATAATAACGGTGGCCACAATGAACACTAATGGTGGCCACAATGAACACTAATAATAATGGTGGCCAAAATGAACACTAATAATAATGGTGGCTACAATGAACACTAATAATGATGGCCACAATGAACACTAATAATAAAGGTGGCCACAATGAACACTAATAATGGTGGCTACACTGAACACCAATAATAATGGTGGCCACAATGAACACCAGTAATAATGGCCACACTGAACACCAATAATAATGGTGGCCACAATGAACACTAATAGTGGTGGCCACAATGAACAGTAATAATGGTGGCCACAATGAACACTAATAATGGTGGCCAAAATGAACACTAATAATAATGATGGCCAAAATGAACACTAATAATAATGGTGGCCACAATGAACACTAATAATGATGGCCACAATGAACACTAATAATAATGGTGGCCACAATGAACACTAATGGTGGCCACAATGAATAATGGTGGCCACAATGAACACTAATAATGGTGGCCACGATGAACACTAATAGTAATGGTGGCCACGATGAACACTAATAATAATGGCCACAATGAACACTAATAATGATGGGGACAATGAACACTAATAATAATGGCCACAATGAACACTAATAATGATGGGCACAATGAACACCAATAATAATGGGGGCCACAATGAACACTAATAATGATGGCCACAATGAACACTAATAATAATGGTGGCCACAATGAACACTAATGGTGGCCACAATGAATAATGGTGGCCACAATGAACACTAATAATGGTGGCCACGATGAACACTAATAATAATGGTGGCCACGATGAACACTAATAATAATGATGGCCAAAATGAACACTAATAATGGTGGCCACAATGAACACTAATAATGATGGCCACAATGAACACTAATAATAATGGCCACAATGAACACTAATAATGATGGGCACAATGAACACCAATAATAATGGGGGCCACAATGAACACCAATAATGGTGGCCACAATGAACACCAATAATGGTGGCCACAATGAACACCAATAATGGTGGCCACAATGAATAATAATGGTGGCCACAATGAACACCAATAATGGTGGCCACAATGAACAATAATAATGGCCACAATGAACACCAATAATGGTGGCCACAATGAACAATAATAATGGTGGCCACAGTGAAAACGTTCTACGACTTAAAACCTTTATTAATGCATTTTTCCTTTTTTCTTTTATATTTATCCTATAAATTCAGACAATACTGTATATCCTGCATTTTATTTTTAATTTTTATTTTTTATTTAAATTTGCTTAACTCTGATTAATGATTATACTTTGTGTTTTCTACTGTATTTTTTTTTATAAATCTCTCTATTCTCTGAAATATTTAGATTTATCATATCCTTGTTCTCTCTTTTTAGTTATTTATATTTCTGTTTACCTAAGTTTCTTATTCTTAGTGATTGACTCTCCTCTTGATTCTTGGTAATTAATACGTCCTCTTATTCTTTAATAATATCTTTGAGAGGTTTCGTACATTTCTTAAACGGGCCATAAACACTAACATTTGTGTGTGTGCGTGAGTGTGTGTTCATTTATTTATGGCTGCAGGGGTTGAGTCTCGGCTCTTGGCCCCGCCTCTTCGATGATCGCTTCCAGGTTCACTCTTTTTCTGCTCCAGGAGCCTTGTGTGTGTGTGTGTGTGTGTGTGTGTGTGTGTGTGTGTGTGTGTGTGTGTGTGTGTGTGTGTGTGTGTGTGTGTGTGCGCGCCCGTTTTAGTGTGTATGATTGTTAATTTACTACTTAAAAGGAACATTGTTCATTTTAATAAAGCCTAAGAACAATAATAACAATCATAATCATAATTGTCAGATGCTGTAATATGAGGGATTTTTATTAGTTGTCGTTGTATGTGCCGGAAAATAAGTATCCTCATTTAATTAAGGAAGGCGACATTTTTAAGAATCATTAACTACAAAAAAAATATAATGGAGCCGAAATAAACAGGTGTTTCTGGTGGTAACTGGGCGTGACTTGGGTATATGGGGTCCTGCCCTTCCTGGAGCGTGTATGCTCCGCTAGACACCTATATTATTAGTAGTAATAACAGTAGTAGTAGTAGTAGTAGTAGTAGTAGTAGTAGTAGTGCTATTATTTTTTATTACACAGAGAAGTTAAAACGGAAGTACAGTACACAAATTTAGAGGGAATAATAAACGAGAGTGATGAAAGGAACGAGCGTATAACAGGTTTAATCCCAGACATCATAGTACTTAGAGACAAAACTCACGGGGATGATAACAGATGCATGTTTTTCTAGAAGAATATTGTATTCCTGAGAAGAATTGAGGGATTAGGTGAGGGGGAAGGAGTAGCACTGTTAATCAGAAGACGGTAGCTTTGAGAAGATGAGAGGAATAAACAATAGTGTATCCAACGATTGCGTAGCAAGCACATTTACGAGTGGGTGACGCAAAGTGGTAGCAGCAGTGATGTACAAACCCCCCCCCCCACTAAACAGCAGGAGACAGAGACTATGCAGCAACAGTCAAACATGGTGGTCACCAGAGCAGAAGAGGTAACGAGAGGCTATATAACTAATGCACAGCTACAAGTCAGGGGAGACTTTAACCACAAGAAATTAGACTGAGAGAATAGGGAGCTACATTGGAGACAAATGAAGAGGGCTAAGACGATGGATGTAATGAAAAACTTTGTGTTAGCATGTCCTGGATACAACCAAAGAAGGAATGAACTATCAAGGCTTCACCTAGAACTCTCCTTAAGTGATGTTGATAAAGGTGAAGTACTATATACGAGTGGTATTTAATCAATAACAACACTGCTGTCATTAATTAAATACCACTCGTTCGTGGTTACAATAACATGTATATACTGCTTGTGGAGGCTAGTACACCAAACGGGGAGTAGAATGAAATTAGCTCAGAGCTACTCACACTACAGTATGTCCTCGGATCAAGGTAAAACATCTAGCTCTGCTGGGTGCTTCATTCTTGTAGGATTGAGTGGTCCTGTAGGTTAGAGCGTCATGTGATTTTCGCTCACCATGAGGCGGGCCAAAACGACATGGGTTCGAGTCCTCGGCTAGTCGTGGGTTGTTATTGAATATATGTATAGTAGTATATATTATTCCTCAGGATGAAAGTTACACCGAAAGAAGGAGACTTTATCATATAAATTTAAGAAAATAAAGAAAATGTGATCCAGTTCCATCTATTCCCCCATATGGTGGAGCAATGTTGACCCTTTTGTACCTGTGACGTATGGGTGATAAGTAACAGGAACTTATTTTTTTTTATATTGGCACAAGTTACAGCGAGGGAAGTTATGTTACTGCAAATTTATTGAAAACTATTGGGAACGTCACGCCAAAACAGATTTGGTCCTGACAAACACAGACAGGCGCGAGCAGAGCGATATATAACACTTTCTATGTTATGTGGACATAAAACTTTACACCATGAAAAAAAGTTTAATATTTAATTTTTTTTGCTAAACATTGCCAGTATTATTATTATTATTATTATTATAATCAAGGGGGAAGCGCTAAACCCAGAGGATTATACAGCGCCTGGAGGGGGGGGGGATGTGGAAGGCATTCAGGCTTAATTTGGGAAACTGGAGCACAGATCCAATTCCCTAAATCAAGAGCCCCTCACCAACATCAAGGAACCTTCCTTGAGGGGTACATTGCCAGTAAAGAATCGAGTTCGTCTACATTTTTGCTTCTTTCCATCCTAGTGGTTGCATTAGTGACTCCTGAGAGACATTTGGAAGCACTAAATACCACTGAGAGAGGCTGGGAAACACTGGTAAATATTAGTTATAATGGAGAATTATTGGAAGACACTGGGAATATTGGAAGGCACTAGAGAGTAGTGGGGGAGCAATGAGAGATAATGAGAGATATTTGAAATCATTGAATGACCTTTGGGAAACACTGAAAAATCGAAAGGAAATTTTGACAAAAATGGAAAACTATAGGAAAGACTAGGATTGTGTGTGATAAATTGAATGACATTGTGAAACACTGAGAAACAAGGTCACCAGTTGCCAAGATCACCAACTGCCAAGCTCACCAGCTGACAAGGTCACCAGTTGACAAGATCACCAGTTGACAAGATCAGTTGACAAGATCACCAGCACACAAGGTCAGCTGCCAAGATCACCAGTTGACAAGATCACCAGTTGACAAGGTCGCCAGCTGACAAGGTCACTAGCTGACAAGATCACCAGTTGACAAGATCACCAGTTGACAAGATCACCAGTTGACAAGATCACCAGTTGACAAGATCACCAGTTGACAAGGTCACCAGTTGACAAAGTCACTAGCTGACAAGTTCACCAGTTCAAAGCGACTTGCTTGTCTTTTTCCTGATTTTTTTTATTTCTTTTAGCGCATTCCACCTGTGCCTCAGCCAGTTCGCATTTGCTGCGCCACAGAACGGCAGTAAAAATTCTTTTCCAGCTTGAGCAATATCTTTGTGTGTTATTTGGGTCACTGAAGTCCTTGACCACCTGTTGCAGGTGCTCTTCCTCTTCAGAATTCTGAATACGATTTTTTTCACTCTTCACATGGCGGAATGGCGCTGACGTTGTACGAGTATTAGAGCCAGTGATAGCGTGATGGATCAGAAGGCATCTCTTTGTCTCTTTGTTCTTTCTGCAGTGATCTGGTGTTAAAAAAAGTTAACAGTTATCCCTGGCCTTTAAAGTCATTTTTCTATATTTTGTATATTGTACGTCTATTTTTTGAGGGTTTCTGACTTTCAACTGCTGGACTTGCTTCATCTCAACAGAAAAAAAGGCCTTATTGATTTTAAGATCAAATTCGCCTAAAAATAGACAATTTCATATAAGATTAATCACACGAAATATATGCTCCCATTCGACTTCGCCTGCCTTGAACGGGCATAAAAAATAATCATACAATCGACAAGTATTCTGATGGACTATATTCATTTCTCAGATTGTATATGATTTCTTGTGCAATTACTGTAGCTAATCATACATCAGATCAGCAGGAAAACTTTAATCACACAAAACATGAGAGATGTGTTAGGTATGAACGAGATAATTCTGCAGTTTTCCATCATCTTACGAGCTCTAATCATAATATTTATTGGGAACCCTTATAAGGTCTTTCGATTCTGGTGAAAGGCCTTTGATCTAAGGAATTTTGGCTATCCTTCCTTTCCTTTGATCAGTCCTTGATTACGTCTTGTTCCTCAGGCGCTGAATGTTAGATATGAGTTTTTAGAACTCAATGGATGCTCTTCCAATGACTCTTCCAACACTTTCCAGACACTATGTTCTCTCTTTGAGGACATGGAAAGTGTCTGGAAGTTTCCATGTCGTCTTGTTCACACGTTCGACATCCTTTGATACTTTCCATGTACTCTCCCTGACACTTTATTCATCCTTTGACACTGTTCTCATCTGCTTCCCGCATCATTTTTACATTAAGCAACTTGGAGCTCCTATACCTACTGTATGATGCTTCAACATCTCATTAAACATTACTAAAATCAATGCATCTTTCTCTATCTTTCACATCTCTTCTACTTTTATCCCTTTATCCCCTTCACCTCTTTTCTTCCATCTCCTCCCACCTCCATCTTCTTTCTGCCCCTGTATTCCCTTCTCCTTCCCACCTGAATTTTTTTCTATTTTCTTCTCTCACATTCTCTTCCTTCCCTCAACTTTTTTCTCCCTTCAGTTTTTTTCACCTTTCCCTTCCTCATCTCTTCCTCCTACTTTCCCCTTTCTCTCTCTCCTTCATAAGAGGGCCGTCGTGTTCACCACACGCCCAAGCCTCCTACCTGCCAGGGTCTGCATTAGCGTGATTATCGTCAAGGTCTCTACGGAATATTAGGATGATCCTGGGATGTTATTTCCCGAACAGGCTGTGTCACGTACGATGCCAGCCACGGACGGAATATGCCACGGAGGCGATGTTGCCGTGTTATTATACCAATTAGATTAACCTAATGTGCGTGGGATGGCGGTGGCCTCCGCCTTACTCTACTGATGAGATTTAATTAACAGTATAACTTTTACTGCCAATATTGCTAGTCTTTTTCCATAGCAGGGATCTCAAATAGGCGATGGCAGCTAGCTAACGTGTCTATCTCTTGATTAGAGAACGGAGGATCGACCCTCTACCTAAACTTAGTGAAAAACAGTTTTGAGGATAAATATTGTTTCTATATTTAATAAATATAAAAAACACGAACTATTTACATTACCTCAAATTAGTGATCCCTATACTTTTTCATATATGCATTTTAAATGAAATATCTTTGAGGGGGAAAAAATGAATTTCTCCACGAAACTATTTAAATGTTATTTTTTATCAGTCTTATGTTGCAGTTCGGAGAACTATTTGGATTATTTTGTCAACATGCTTCTAGCAAGACAGCAATTGAGGGAATAACAGTGAACATGTATCCTCTTTACTTGAATCACGAAATCGTAATGACACGATTGCAAACAAACCATGCCACGGGAGGGGTTAGAACCCGCGATCAGAGAGTCTTAAAACTCCAGACCGACGCGTTAGCCACTCTGATCGCGGGTTCTAACCCCGCCCGTAGTACGGTATGTTTCCTCTTTTTATGGTCGCCGCACCTCGATGGAAAACAGTAGGAGAGTTAAAAGATATATAATTTTTTGTAACCTTGCGTACCATAATGCCCAAGATTGTTAAGATGACTTATTAATGGGAATTAACACAACATCAAGTGTTAAGAGGGAATATAAGAGAAAAACCAGGTTCACTGATACAAGTGAAAAACCTTTGATGCAGTAAATTAAACCTGATCTCTCTTTAATTGGATCGAAATGATAGCCTCCCTTTCTCTCAGGCGCTGTACGACCTCTACGGTCTAGCATTTCCCCCATTAATACAATTATTATTTTTAACATTATGATAATAATTTACTGCTGTTACTACTAAATAAAAGCACTGAACCAGCTGTTTCAGCAAGCAACTGTCAGCTATATGAAATATACTTTATGTACGAAGTGACTGAATGCTTTTACTGGGAAGCTGAATGTATACAGTGTGTAAGTGTACCCTGTAAATGTTAATAGAAAGGCAGCTACAGTTTTAATAATTGTAGAAATTATAACAGAAAGTGGGTAGTAGCAGGAACAGTAGTGATACTAGTAGTAGTAGTAGTAGCAGGAACAGTAGCGATACTAGTAGTAGTAGCAGCAGGAACAGTAGTGATACTAGTAGTAGTAGCAGCAGGAACAGTAGAGATACTAGTAGTAGTAGTAGCAGGAACAGTAGTGATACTAGTAGTAGTAGTAGTAGGAACAGTAGTGATACTAGTAGTAGTAGCAGGAACAGTACTGATACAAGTAGTAGTAGTAGCAGGAACAGTAGTGATACTAGTAGTAGTAGCAGGAACAGTACTGATACAAGTAGTAGTAGTAGCAGGAACAGTAGTGATACTAGTAGTAGTAGTAGCAGGAACAGTAGTGATACTAGTAGTAGTAGCAGGAACAGAACTGATACTAGTAGTAGTAGTAGTAGTAGGAACAGTAGTGATAGTAGTAGTAGCAGCAGGAACAGTAGTGATACTAGTAGTAGTAGTAGGAACAGTAGTGATACTAGTAGTAGTAGCAGCAGGAACAGTAGTGATACTAGTAGTAGTAGTAGCAGGAACAGTAGTGATACTAGTAGTAGTAGTAGCAGGAACAGTAGTGATACTAGTAGTAGTAGTAGCAGCAGGAACAGTAGTGATACTAGTAGTAGTAGCAGCAGGAACAGTAGTGATACTAGTAGTAGTAGCAGGAACAGAACTGATACTAGTAGTAGTAGTAGTAGGAACAGTAGTGATACTAGTAGTAGTAGTAGCAGGAACAGTAGTGATACTAGTAGTAGTAGTAGCAGGAACAGTATTGATACTAGTAGTAGTAGTAGCAGCAGGAACAGTAGTGATACTAGTAGTAGTAGTAGTAGGAACAGTAGTGATACTAGTAGTAGTAGTAGCAGGAACAGTAGTGATACTAGTAGTAGTAGTAGCAGGAACAGTAGTGATACTAGTAGTAGTAGTAGCAGCAGGAACAGTAGTGATACTAGTAGTAGTAGTAGTAGGAACAGTAGTGATACTAGTAGTAGTAGTAACAGGAACAGTAGTGATACTAGTAGTAGTAGTAGTAGCAGCAGGAACAGTAGTGATACTAGTAGTAGTAGTAGTAGGAACAGTAGTGATACTAGTAGTAGTAGTAGCAGGAACAGTAGTGATACTAGTAGTAGTAGTAGTAGCAGGAACAGTAGTGATACTAGTAGTAGTAGTAGCAGCAGGAACAGTAGTGATACTAGTAGTAGTAGTAGTAGCAGACAGTAGTGATACTAGTAGTAGTAGCAGCAGACTCATTAGTGGTAGAAGAAACAATTTTAATGTCGCTAGTAAAAAACAGTTGTCCACTATAATGTTTCTTGATGTTGGTGAGGGGCTCTTGATCTAGGGAATTAGCTGCGTGTAACCTATTCACCACCAGTCAAGAATATTATAATCCCTAAAATAGGGATACATACTGAGAAACATATCCCGGTGCATATCTCCACTCATTTATTCAGTATTTATAACACGCAAAAAAAATGAAAATAATGACAGTACGAATTTACGTAAATTTCATTATATTTATATAAATTATATTAAAGGGCGTTTTAAAAAAAAGCTGTGAAATGCATTTATAAAATCTTAATTAAATTATAAACCTAAATTCAGTTAAAATATTAGTGTCAGTTTGGAAAAAAATAATAAACTAGCCATTATTTATGTTGCAATTAATTATATAAATTAGCTTACTGCTTTCATAATAAAAAAGAAACTGGAGTCTCTTTTACAGTAAAACAAACAAAGGCAAGAAAAACAACACAAACACAGGCAAGAAGAACACAGCACAGGCAAGAAAACACAACAAATTCAAGTAAGATCGACACATGTCCTCGGATGACGGTAAAACACCTAGCTCTGCTGAGTGCGTGATTCTTGTAGGATTGCTTGGTCCTGTGGGTTAGAGCGTCATGTGTGATTTTCGCCCACTATGAGGTGGGCCAAAACGACATGGGTTCGAATCCTCGGCTAGTCGCAGTGTTGTTATTGATCCAGTACCATTCGTTCGTGGTTACAATAATGTATATATATATATATATATATATATATATATATATATATATATATATATACAGTGGTCTCTCGATTATCGACGGTAATCCGTTCCTGGAAGCCGGTCGATTATCGAAATGGTCGATTTACGAATCAATTTTCCCCATAAGAAATAATGTAAATTCAATTAATCCGTTCCTGACACCCAGAAGTATTAAAACAAAAAAATTTTTTACATGAAATATTCATGTAGTACATAAACAATACAATGGGAAATGATGAATGAAACATTAACAGCATAACACTTACCTTTATTGGAGATTCTTCTTAGTGTATGGGAGACTGGAGGAGGAGAGAGTGGATTGTTTATAGTTTGGAAGGGGAATCCCCTTCCAGCAACACCTCAGGTACCATTTGCTTTTCTGGGGTTGCTTCTTTTCTCTGTTTCTTAATGCCAATAGGACCAGCTTGAGAGTCACTGGAGTCCTGTCTCGCAAAATAACTGTGCAGAGAGCTCTGTTTCTGGCGTCTCTTTAAAACTTCCCTAAAATGGGCCAAGACTCTGTCACTGTACAAGTTGCCGATATGGCTTGCAACATCCTTCTCTGGGTGATGTTTCTCCATAAATCTTTCCATCTTACCCCACATAGTAAAAATCTCCTTAATTTCTGAAGAAGGCACCTTCTTCCATCTCTCTTCCTCCTCCTCTGCACTAGCATTAGCACAGAACATTAGCGTCAGCCTGTCTTTCATAGGCTTGTGTCCTGGCATTGACTTTTCCTCTTGTGTAATGAAGGTCCTCTTTGGCATTTTCTTCCAGAAGAGGCCTGTTTTGTCACAATTGAACACTTGTTCAGGTTTCAGTCCTTCAGCCTCTATGTACTCCTGGAATTCATGCACATATTTTTCAGCCGCCTTGTGGTCCGAACTGGCAGCCTCACCATGCCTTACCACACTGTGTATGCCAGTACGCTTCTTAAATCTCTCAAACCAGCCTTTGCTGGCCTTAAAATCACTCACTTCACCACTATTTGCAGGCAATTTATTTACCAAATCTTCATGCAACTGCCTAGCCTTTTCACAAATAATCGAGGTCATAAGACTGTCTCCTGCTAATTGTTTCTCATTTATCCACACCAATAATAACTTCTCAACCTCTTCCAGTACTGGTGATCTCATTTTTGTCAGCATATTTACCCCCTTTGCAACAACAGCGTCCTTGATTTCCTTTCTCATGGCTATGATGGAAGATATGGTTGAATGATTTTTGTTATACATCCTCGCCAGTTCGCCCACACGTACGCCACTATCATATTGTTCAATGATGTTTTTCTTAAATTCAATGGTATTTCTCACCTTCTTTACCAAAGGTTTGGCACTAGGAGCTTTCTTTGGAGCCATGGTAGCTTATTTAGCACTTAAATAACTTGCAAGCACTAAAATAAATGAAATATGAAATATTTCACTGGAGCACGTGAGAGGACCGCCGCTAACTGGTAAACAATGGCACACTGCCTGGGAAGGAAGGCTGAGGCGGGTTGAGGCCCGCTTACCTCGTGCATACGCATCTGGGACGACGGGTCGAGACGGGTCGATAAACGAATTTCAGTCAATTTCCGAGTCAATATTTTGTCGAAAAAAACGGTTGATTTCCGAAATGGTCGACTTTCAGGCCAGTCGATTATTGAGGGACCACTGTATATATATATATATATATATATATATATATATATATATATATTTATATATATATATATATATGTCGTGCCGAATAGGCAGAACTTGCGATCTTGGCTTAAATAGCAATGCTCATCTTGCCATATAAGACAAGTGAAAATTTGTGTATGCAATAATTTCACCAAAATCATTCTGAACCTACCAAAAAAAATATATTTGATTGTGTTTGTTTAGTATTAAATTATTGTAAACGTATTTAAAATATATTTAGTTGGGTTAGGGTAAAATAAATTGCTCTTGTTATAATGTTAGGTTAGCTTTCTAAGATTCTTTTGGTCCAAAATTAAAAATTTTTGCATTAACATTAATGAAAAAAATATATCTTTAAATGTATAAGAGAAAATTTCAGAAAGGACTTAATTTTAAATGAGTTCTTGTTAATTGGCCAGTTTTACATATTCGGTACGACAGATATATATATATATATATATATATATATATATATATATATATATATATATATATATATATATATATATATATATACAACGTCACATGCAAGAAAATTTATTAATTTATTGCATGTGGAAATGTAATTTAAAATATTTTCAGAGAGAAAAGCCCAGTTAATCATATTCGACATGGAAATATGTCCCTTAAGCTCATTATTATAATGAAGTCATTAGTTACATCAAATTAAACAATTATAGTTCTCATGGGATGTAATGCAGTCAGCAGTTCACTTTGCTGATATAAGTACACAGCAAAACAACCCCTATTTGCATATTTCCAGTGAGTGACCGCTCTGTAATGGATTTCTGCATTTTCAAATAATATTTCTGGAAAAAAGAGGTATTCGCTTTTTTCATGGTTGCACAGAATATTAAATAATAAGTTCCTTGTACCATGAACATGGGAAAAATTATGTGTAGCACGAGTGCATATGTTTTACACTGATTGTTCAGATTGTGTACACACGTGTGTGTGTGTGTGTGTGTTTGTGTGTGTGTGTGTGTGTGTGTGTGTGTGTGTGTGTGTGTTAGGAAGTTTTTTTTAGTCATATAAAGTTGTCAGAAAGTGGAAAAATCTGGAGAGTGATGTAGTGGAGGTAGGATCCATACAAATCTTTATGAAGAGGTTCGATGAAGCTCTTGGAGCAAAGAGAGAGTAACCTAGTAGCGACTAGTAAAGAGGCGACGTCAGAAGCTGTGACTCGGCCCTTGCAACTACAGTTAGGCGAGTACAGTGAATTTGAATATAATGAATATTTCGTGGCTCTTAATTCACATAAATGCTTCTATGATTATTATTTATTTTTCGTAAAGGATTTCCCAAAAATATTTTTTTTTTGATAATTTGCAATACTTAGACACACGGGATTCATTGATATTTGTTCGAAATAAATTAAAAGACTAACTGAATACTACTAAAGTGATTATCTTCAATTTAAGTATACAACGAAATGTACGGAATCTTCAAGGTCGTGGATTCAAACTTCAAGGCCATGAACTCAAAATACCAAGGTCGTGGGGCTTAAACTTCAAAGTGGACGACTTTAAATAGCAAACTCTAAAATTTTAACACATGTCATTTCCTGGAGTTATTACTGTTTTGGCAGATTTATTTACGAGTGTGTTTATGTTACCTCTAATAACCCTGCTCGATCCGATTACCGCGACTGTCCAATCAGGTGGATCTAACTTCCATGGCTATAAAAACCTTATTGCATTTTCTCCTGTTACCTCGAAATCTAAATCGCTTTAGAGCTTACGGGACAGATGAACGTCCAACCCTTTTTCATAAAAAAATGTACACTGAAATCGCTGCTGACTCATAAAATAGAATTGAAAAAAAGTAACGATGTCACGGTCTACCCAGGACTATTATGAAGTTGCTGTCCAGCACGGATACGGTGTTGTGAGTTGGAAGTTGTTTCTCCCTCGGTACTGTGGGTTGTAAATTATTCCAGCCACGGAATTGTTGGTTAATTGTTCAAGCAATGGTATTGTGAGTTGTCAATTCAGCCATTCTGTTGTGGGTTGTCAATTTTCGCTTCCACGGTATTGTGGGTTTGTTGTCAATTGTTCCTGTCACGGTATTGTGGGTTGTCAATTGTTCCTGTCACAGTATTGTGGGTTGTCAATTGTTCCTGTCCCGGTATTGTGGGTTTGTTGTCAATTGTTCGTGTCACGGTATTGTGGGTTTGTTGTCAGTTCGTGTCACGGTATTGTGGGTTTGTTGTCAATTGTTCGTGTCACGGTATTGTGGGTAAGTTGTCTGTTATTCCATCTAAAGTATTGTGGGCAAGTTGAGAATTGGTCTTGCCACGGAATCGTAACTTTTTTTTAATCTGGAAGTTATGAAATAGTTTCATTTCTGGTATATATTTGCTTTCTTATTTCTTCCTGAGAGGAAATCTAACTTTGTTATACCTAGATGAAATCGGGCCTTTAGAAGGAAGACTTCTCGTTAACTCTAGATGCATCCCAACCCAAAGGAAGAGGAATTATCTTCGATAAACCTAGATGGAACCTAACCCAGAGGAAGAGGAATTATCTTCGATAAACCTAGATGGAACCTAACCCAGAGGAAGAGGAATTATCTTCGATAAACCTAGATGGAACCTAACCCAGAGAAAGAGGAATTATCTTCGTTAAACCTAGATGGAACCTAACCCAGAGGAAGAGGAATTATCTTCGTTAAACCTAGATGGAACCTAACCCAGAGGAAGAGGAATTATCTTCGTTAAACCTAGATGGAACCTAACCCAGAAGAAGAGGAATTATCTTCGATAAACGTAAATGGAACCCAACCCAAAGGAAGTGGAATTATCTTCGATAAACCTAGATGGAACCCAACCCAGAGGAAGAGGAATTATCTTCGTTAAACCTAGATGGAACCCAACCAAGAGGAAGAGGAATTATCTTCGTTAAACCTAGATGGAACCTAGACTTGAATAAAAAAAAGGTCTCCAACCTTGAGGAAGACTGCTTTTTAAAGACGAAATTGTGCTCAGTCATGAAAACTTTTCTTCTCAAGACCCTCAGAAAAACACATTCCATAACAGAAAAATTTATGTTCATGTAAGGAAATTGAACCCAACCCTCAAAAGAAATATTTTTCTTCTTAGAAAGGAGACCGAGCAAAGTCTTAGACTTCATTTTTGAAGAGGATGATGCGACAAGCCTTAATTAAAAAGACTTTTTTTTTTAAAGCCAAGACAAAGCTCATCCTTGACTGAAACTGAGCTCAGCTCAAAGTTTTTCTTAACTAAGACTTAAGCTTGGGAAAAGCTCTGAAGAAGAGGGCTTTCTTTCCTGGGAGCCAGTTCACTTTATCTCAGCTTTCTCCTAAGTTATGTACTCTATTATAACCAGACATATCCAACACCTTGAAAGGAACAAGTATATTTATGAAACAATTTATATTTCGTCATAAATTTTCTTTCTCGTCTTGCATTTTTAAGTTTCTTTAAATCTGTTGATACTTTCGCTGGTCAAAATGCCTCTGAACCAGTTAACATTTCATTCCTAAATAACATTTCATTCCTTTTTTATTTAGTAAATCTGAGTTCGTTTGTAGAGATAACTTATTATTATTATTATTATTATTATTATTATTATTCGAATTTTAGTTACAGCTCACTCCCTAATCGCTTTATGACTTCATAATAATAATAATAATAATAATAATAATAATAATAATAATAATAATAAAAGATAATCTAAAAATAATAATATAATTACGCTTTCTCGTGAGAAGGAATGAGAAACTTGTAGTTGTCGACAGCAAATGGATTTTCCATATTTCCCATTAGATCCCTTTTGAGATACTGGTGACAATAGTTGCCTTCCTTCCTTGTGTGTGTGTGTGTGTGTGTGTGTGTGTGTTAGTTAGTTACCATTTTGTCCTAGGCACATGTCGATTAGACACAAGGCCTGTTGTGTGTGTGTAGGTGTGTGTGTGTGTGTGTACTCACCTATTTGTACTCACCTATTTGTGGTTGCAGGGGTCGAGTCTTAGCTCCTGGCCCCGCCTCTTCACCGGTTGCTACTGGGCCCTCTCTCTCCCCGCTCCATGAGCTTTATCAAACCTCGTCTTAAAACTGTGTATGGTTCCTGCCTCCACTACGTCATTTTCTAGGCTATTCCACTGCCTTACAACTCTATGACTGAAGAAATACTTCCTAATATCTCTGACTCATTTGTGTCTTCAACTTCCAATTGTGGCCTCTTGTTTCTGTCCCCTCCCTGGAACATCCTGTCTTTGTCCACCTTGTCTATTCCACGCAGTATTTTATATGTCGTTATCATGTCTCCCCTGACCCTCCTGTCCTCCAGTGTCGTCAGGCCGATTTCCCTTAATCTTTCTTCATAGGACATTCCCCTTAGCTCTGGAACTAACCTTGTGGCAAACCTTTGTACTTTCTCTAGTTTCTTGACGTGCTTTATCAAGTGCGGGTTCCAAACAGGTGCTGCATACTCCAGTATGGGCCTGACATACACGGTGTACAGTGTCTTGAACGATTCCTTACTAAGGTATCGGAATGCTGTTCTCAGGTTTGCCAGGCGCCCATATGCTGCAGCAGTTATCTGATTGATTGTGTGTGTGTGTGTGTGTGTGTGTGTGTGTGTGTGTGTGTGTGTGTAATTGCCCACCAGTAATCCTGTTTACTGTCGTACTAAGTACAGAAATATTTTAGATTCCATTCTGTACCTGTCTCTTGTTTGTTTTACTCAGTACTTCCTACAGTTTATTTATCTTCTATAACCCTTATAACTCCTAAAATTTCTATAACTCCCATAACTTACATAACCCCTCTGATGCTCGAAAAATACTTCTTGATGTCTGTAAGAGTCATAGGGATGTCTGCTTTATCTTATAGTCCCGAAATTGTAGTCTTTCTACTTGCTAGAGAAACTAGTGTGTTAGATGGAACACTATGGAACAGTGGAACAGTGTCATAGACACTGCTTGCAGACCAAGACTTAACTTGGTCAATAACAACACTTGTTCTGCAGTGTCTGTGTAAACTATTTGCAATAGAACATTTCGTTCATTACTTTGTACGTAGTGATCATGGCTCCGCTCTTTAGGTTTTTCTTTTAAGCGTTGTAGTTCTATTTTACTTATTCCTCACAAATTTTCTCAAATTTTATTGCAAATCTTTGTCCTTAAACAGATTATGTTAATTTAGGAATGACTCGCGTACCTCCTCCATCGTGCCAACCACACCCATATGCAGGCATACACTCCTCCATACTGACTCCAACTCTTTGCTTGTAATAAAGTTGGTAGAATTACCGACAATATGTAAAGTAAAAGGACACAAGTGCAACTAATGTGACATTTATTGTAGCAACGTTTCGCTCTCCAGGAGCTTTATCAAGCCATTACAAACAATACATGGACACAGAGGGTATATAAAGGCTCAGAGTGAGGTGAATACTAGTGAGGTACCATTTCGATGTTCACTAGTGGTAGTAGTAGTAGTAGTAGTGGTAGTGACAAAAGCAATTAATTCGTACATGAGTAAAAGGATATAAAAGCTATTACTTGGGTAACATAAAAATAGGTTGTCCAACCTATTTTTATGTTACCCAAGTAATAGCTTTTATATCCTTTTACTCATGTACGAATTAATTGCTTTTGTCACTACCACTACTACTACTACTACTAGTGAACATCGAAATGGTACCTCACTAGTATTCACCTCACTCTGAGCCTTTATATACCCTCTGTGTCCATGTATTGTTTGTAATGGCTTGATAAAGCTCCTGGAGAGCGAAACGTTGCTACAATAAATGTCACATTAGTTGCACTTGTGTCCTTTTACTTTACAACTCTTTGCTTTATCCAACTCCACCATTCTGCGTCAACCTCCAGTCTGCCTCGCATCACATCAAGCTCCTCTCAGAGTGCACCTTTATTCCTTCACAACTGCAGCTCTCTCCCTGCAAAATATAATTACAACGACGAAAGCAAATTAATAAGCAGATCAGAGTTACATTTTTTGCAGCAACATGCCACAATACTGTATCTAATATTCATGATAGTCTAGATGATCTCTAGTAAATTTTAATCACTACATCGAATTCTAGCTTTGAAAAAGAATACCTCCCCCCCCAAAAAAAAAATGGTAGCTTTTATCATTAACCAATTTAACAGAGGTAAAACTAGTTCTTTATTAAATAATTGAAGTTAGCTCTTTTAAAGAGTGGATATAAATGTCTGGGTTTATACACTGAGAGGTGTATACCTCTCTCTGTGTGTGTGTATATATATATATATATATATATATATATATATATATATATATATATATATATATATATATATATATATATATTATAAAGTGTGACGGGATTCAGGAAAAGCAGTTAGCCGGACTTGAGTCCTGGAGGTGGAAAGTACAATGCCTCCACTTTAAAGGAGGGGTTTGGGATGTGTGCTGTTTGGAGTGACATCTCAACTCTCGTGTCTGAGGGCCTCTGCAAAGACAGTGATTGTGTGTGAATGATTTTGAAAGTGTTGAATGATGGTGAAAGTGTTACTCTTTTGGTCACCCTGCCTTGGTGGGAGACGGCCGACGCATTGATCAAAATCAGCTGTAGGAATCAGATGTAAAAATATGTCAAAATAACATAAATAAAAAGAGAAAAATGCAGAATAAAAATATAATACAATAAAATATAACTAGAAACAAAGTAGCTACTGTAAAGAGCCTCAACTGTATGGAATTAGAACGACAGAACAACACAGTAAACGATTTTATGTCCATTGTGTGGTCTGTAGCTTCACTATGTTGGCCGATAGCATTAAATGGAGCACTAACTAAACAACTGAGTACACCTCCATTCAGTGCCATTCAGTGCCATTCGCCAGTGGAAATAAGTCACTCTGTCTGACTTTTTTGGGTTATCCTAGGTTCTCTACACATATGCTGCTATGTATGATAATTCTATGTAACTGTATTTGTGTATACCTGAATAAACTTACTTACTTACTTACACTCGACTGACATGATGCACCGTATTGTGTAGCCGATCTAATAGCTTAGAGTTGCCAAGTCTTCCTTATGTAATAACGAACTTTCAGTAGTTTCTTTGTTTCTGTTTTTACTTTATTTTAGTTTAGTTTTATTCCTTTTTTGTTGCTGTTGTTTCTGCTCTTTTGCTTATGTCCATTTCATGATCAGCACACGTTTAGATCTGATTCTTACAGTTGGTATTATTTGATTTTGTTCAGTACCTGATGACGGAGAGAGTTAACACCGAATCTAGTCGTAAATATATGATTTTCAAGTGGCAGTGCAGATTTCCATCAATATTCAGTGTGTGAGTGTGTGTGTGTGTGTGTGTGTGTGTGTGTGTGTGTATATATATATATATATTATATATATATATATATATATATATATATATATATATATATATAATATTATATATATATATGCGCAAAACAACCACTGTGAAAGAATAGAGAAATTCCAAACGCTTTCGTGACTACTCACATTATCAATTATTTAATAACATTGTTCCTTGATAATGTGAGTAGTCACGAAAGCGCTTGGAATTTCTCTAGTCTTTCACAGTGGTTGTTTTGCATATTCTGAAATCACCTGTTTACTGTGATATATATATATATATATATATATATATATATATATATATATATATATATATATATATATATATATATACATATATATATATATACATATATATGCAATAAGATCACAGTAAACAGGTGATTTCAAAATATGCAAAACAACCACTCTGAAAGAATAGAGAAATTCCAAGCGCTTTCGTGACTACTCACATGTATATATAATGTGAGTAGTCACGAAAGCGCTTGGAATTTCTCTATTCTTTCAGAGTGGTTGTTTTGCATATATATATATATATATATATATATATATATATATATATATATATATATATATATATATATATATATATATAGCATGATGCATTGGACATAGCTAATACAGATATACCTTTTCCTCGTAGCTAATGAAGGACATTATTCCCTGTAGACCAAGTGGTGAACACATGTTTGATGTTATTGGGATAAGATAGGTAGTAGCAAGGGAAAATGGGGGATGAGAAAGAGTAGATGAGAATGGTAAGAGGGAGAGAGAGGAGGTAGCAGTGATAAGAGATGGAGATTGCTCTGCCTCTGAAGGGAGAACTTGTGTGTGCTAAGAGGAAGAGAACCTCTATCGAGGGACACATAAACAGTGTCTTAATATGACAATGACTTGGGCAACAAGCCAACATGCGTGTATCAAAACACGTAATGCAGATTAAGTCTTTGTTTTCGCAAAGGACTGAGTTCTGTAAAGCTCATTGCTGAGTGTAATGTCTAAAATAGAGGCTTACACTACCTTGCTTGTTATCATATTCACCGCCCTGCTCTATTGTAGTCCGACGCTCTAAATACCTGAGAGAAAGAGATCAGTTAATTTGTAAGGCAGCAACGACCCATTGTGAAGCCGTGTTGAGATTTTTATATTCCGAGGTGACTAACAACTGTTCTACAGCCGCAAAATTTTGATTACACTTTTATTATTATTATTATTATTATTATTATTATTATTATTATTATTATTATTATTATTAGGTGAGTACAAATAGGAAGCGCGTCTGTCTGGCGCTCAGCAGACGGAGGATCGAGCCTCTATTACGTCTTGCGCTGAATGACCCACATGGGTCTAGCGCTTAACATGAATTAAATAATTTTATTATTATTATTATTATTATTATTATTATTATTATTATTATTATTATTAATTTTATTATTATTATTATTATTGGTAGTAGTAGTAGTAGTCCCAATATTACATTAACATCAATATTAGTAATAGTGTTATTATTATTATTATTAATATTATTATTATTATTATTGTTGCTATCATCATTTTAAGGAAACACTAAATCCAAGAGGGTCGCACAGGGGTTTGGGAACAGGAGGCATTCTAGTTCATTTCGAGGAGTGAGAGGGTGGTAACAATTTCTTGGATCAAGAGCCCTTCAACATCAAAGCTCCATTTTCTCCCCTTCCTCGATATACATTTCACTGTAATAATCGCTTATTAATATACATTAAGACTAATTAACTTGTAGTTACGTTCTCTAAGATCCTCACTGCTCGTTTTTTTCCAGGGAGGTGCGTTGATGTTGGTGACGGGCTCCTGATTCAAGGAACTGGGGTTACCATCAGCTTGGATCAAACCTGATTGCGCTGTATGGCCCCTACATTCTTAGCGCTTCCCTGGTGAGTGAGAGTCGAACAATGAGACACTAAGGCACTATTTTGGGAATCTTTACTGAAGAAATGTTTCGCCAGCCAGTGACTTTTGCAGTCAAATGCCAACTTGTTCTGTATTTGACTGAAGAAATCTACTGTGTAGGCGAAACACTTCGTCAACAAAGATTCCCGAGTTTCTGTTTATTACGTCAATAAGTAGGAATAAAATGTTCAGGTAGCAGACTAAGTTTTGATTAGGACAACGTTTTGCTCTGTATAGAGCTTTATCATGATTAGATAAAGCTCTAAACAGAGAGAAACGTAGTTCCCATTAAAAGCTCGTTCTTCAACGTGTGTCTGATCTCAGTACCATTTATCCAGACATCAATGATATCCAGGACTTGGTCAGTGACAGGATTGATAATTTTTCAACAGCTGAGCTGGAAGCCCATCCATTGTGCAATATATTTACATAAAAGCTCCAGAGAGATAGAAAAAACAAACCTCACAAAAAAATGCATTGTGTCAGCATTTTTGAGATTTTCAAAAGCTCTTACGAGCATAATGCCTTTCATGTACATTACCCTAATGAGTGTTTCCATCCATTGGTTTCCTCAGGACTTGTTTTCAGAATCTTTCACGAGGTTTAAGGTGCGTCTTGATGCTAATATATTGGTAGCGTATGCAGAGAGTGAGCAAGTAAAATACACAATGTGAGTTTTGGTATTTTATTCTGAGGTCGTTTCATCCACTAGAGAAATGATCAATTAGCTGAATTGAATGGAGGTGCACTGATAAAGTTCCAGGGGGATGAAATCTCTTCACAGGAAAATGGAATAACCTGCAGTGTGTGTGTCTTAAGGGGACCTTGGATCCAAAGAATTGATGCTGCCCTACCCTTCCGTGAATCAAATTTGATGACCTCCCTTTTTCCTGATGCTCTGTGATTTCCAATGGTTTAATGTTTTCTTATGAATGTAAACATTTAATAGTTTTGGTTTCTTTATTTTTATATTATTTTGCAGTCTAAAAAGTGTCGAGGCAGGCAAAGGCAGATGAAGGGATGCATGTTGTGAAGAGTACTGATCATCCAGACCTTTGACAGTGTTCGGAACATAAAATCACTTTGTTGTGCTCTAAACGTCAAAGCACTTTGTTGTGCTCTAAACGTCAAAGCACTTTGTTGTGCTCTAAACGTCAAAGCACTTAGCAATGTTCTAAACATCAAAACACTTTACAGTGTTCTAAACATCAAAGAAATTTACAATATTCCGAACATCAAAGCAGTTTACAGTGTTCCGAACATCAAAGCATTTGACAAAGTTCTTAGGGAAAAAATGCAATTGAAAACTTTAATCCCTAAAATCGGGATTACAATAAACTCCCAATGTACATGCATTGAAAGTCATACAATTATTATTATTATTATTAATTTTATTATTGTTGATGATGTGCTAAATTTGTTATTATCGTTGATCTCCTGGGATTGAGAGGTAATCAGGTTTCATCCAAGGAATGGGAAAGCTCTAGTTACCTTCATCAGTGTCATCCTCTTGAAAGGCTAACGAGAATTGCATGTTACCATTCTCTATTGTCATTACTACTTGTTCCTCTGTGCTTTCTCCTAGTCTACTCTTTAATCTTCACTACCTTCACTTTGCACTATTTATTTCATCTTTTCACTTTTTTTTAATTTCTTGCTGCTTTCATTTTCACACTATCCGACCCCTGTTCCTCACACGCTTCTGTTGCTTCAATTAAAGCCAGTGTTTATTTTCTCTGCTCTTTACAATGGATTGAAAATATAGCTTGCTTTGTTTTGTGTTCCTATCCTCATCTAGACGATGTGTGCATGTATGTATATGTGTGTGTCTTCATCTGTTGGAATGTAGTCAATCTTGGCATAGAAAAGAGTTCGTCACGGCCACGCTAGCCGGAGATTCGTCTGTAAAAACTTGCATGTGTGGTCGCAGTGGTGCCTATGCTAACCTTCCTTGGTGTAGAAATATGCCTAGTTGGATGAATCTTATTGTGGCTAGCTGGTCCAGTGGCTAACGCGACGGTCTGGAGTTTTGAGACTCTCTGATTGTGGGTTCTATCCCCGCCCGTGGTATGGTTTGTCATACGAGGCTCGTTTTGCAAAACAATCCATACCAAAGTGTGAATGAAGTTGAGGAAGCATGTAATTAGAGGTCGGGTAAAGGTATCAGGTCATCTAATGCCGTCTCATGTGGAAGAAGGGGCTCGGCATGGACTAGTCATAGAATATTACTTGAGATGATGTATTTGCCTGCCCATTTTCTATGGTGTTTGAGTAGCAATTAATGAGGATCCAATACAGTGACGTTTATCTCGATTAGATTCTCTGCAGATCATTGATGCCTTTTTTCCAGTACATGAGATGGCCTTCAGCTCTATGTAGTCCACAAGCATTGTTGATGTCCCGGTTAAACGCTTTTCTGCGTTTTTGGCCCCCTTCCCATTTCTCCTGCGTAGATCTTGCTGCATTACCTGTATGGCAGGTATACTCCTTTATTGGTGGGTGCGTTAAACTTATCTTTCTACCTGGTGAGGTCTTTGACGGAAGACGTAGTCATGGCAGTTTCATAGATGCTGCATCATGACAGGGTCTGCATGGATGTTATTGGCCTCTTCTCCTCCAGGTAGAATCAAGAATCCAGGTATCTCGGTGGTGGCATTGTTGGGAAAGTTAAATATTTTCTTAACTCTGCGTTTGCAATCTTGTACAAGTGGGGAGGAATGTGTAAATGTGTGAAGGCACGAGTGATATATTGGAATTCTGAGAATTCGGGAGAGTACATCACCCACGTTTTAAACGTTCACACTACTTCCTGGAAGACTGCAAACGCAAAGCTAAGAATATACTCAAAACTGCTAACAACACCATTACCGAGATTCCAAGATTCTTGGTTCTACCTGTAAAATAACGAATCTTATCCGTTTCATGTATAAATAAAAGCATTGTCATGCATTTTGTGCTTTTGTTTAGGTGCTTGGCAAACCGTTTGCACCTGCCATGGCCTCATCTCTACTTAGCGCATTTATGTCAGGCTGTCAACGCCCGTCGTTTATAAATGCTAACTGTCAGCTGTCAACTTCCTGACACTATTGTCAAGCAGTGTTCTACACGACATGTCCCATGGAAGATGTATCAAATGAATAACTCATATACTGCACCACAGTTGTTCACTGACTAGTTATTCAGTTAGCATGTGTTCCAGCTTAATGTACGACAAACTGGTGTACGATGTATTTACAAGAATTGAATGATTTGTGAGGTTCAGTCTCTTCAAGGGGAGGTGCCTTGATGCTGGTGAAGGGCTCTTGGTCCAAGGGATTAAAGAGGTTCTTCCAGTACCTGAATCGAACCTGATTAAACTTTACCTCTCCCATTCTCCGAACATTTATGGCGTTTCTTCTTGAATCCCAAATAATAACAACTACAACACCAACAACAACAATAATAATAAAAATATAAACGTGTGGCTTAATTTGACGAAACTTTTGCAATATATAAAATGCTAGCACAAAATAAGGAAGGAAAAGTCTACCAAATAAGCTTGAAAACTACTGTGAGAGAAGAGGATGTGAGGGAAGGGTGGGAGATGGTACTGAGAGAGAGAGAGAGAGAGAGAGAGAGAGAGAAAGAGAGAGAGAGAGAGAGAGAGAAAGAGTGAAAGAAAGAGTGAAAGAGTGGAGGGGACGAGGATTTAGGGATTTCATAGAGTCAATAGGATACTTTACCTACGTGTATTTTATCACGCTCAGCTCGTAGCCTCGTGAGTGACGGAACGTTCTAATGGTGCGAATCCGGCGATGGTAATGGCGCTAATTGCAACTACCTGTTCCAATACTTCGTGTTACTGAGGGCGAGGGGGAAATAATTACTCTAATTTTTCCCAAAATGATACACACTATTTATTTTCAAGCTCTTATAACTGTATTTCAGAATATACAAATTTGGACATAAAATAAAAAAGGCAAGAAAAAAAATTAATTGACATTTTAGCCGAAATATATCGATTACAATGGATAGCCATTTGAGATAGATCTTGCACATTTTTCGGTAACTTACAGGATGAATCTAAATGGCTTAATGTCGACAATACTGAAGATAAGACATACGTTTTAGTATAACCTTTTAAATGGCCAATGTAACACAAAAGCTAAAAACAATAAAAAACTGAAAAAAAACTTTATAACATCAGGGAATATAATGAAATTAAACCCATAAATCCACTTACCGTCACAACGCCAGCGTTTATGTAAACACAGGTATTACGAGCGGAATTACAGGTGTTTGGAACATGCACTTAAGAGGACGCACACACGCATGCACACACGCACAAGTGAGTGATCCTTGACAGGCAACGCGAACTCTCGCTCCTGAAGGGGGGGTGGGTGCACGACTGCACTAACGTAAAACTACGTTTCGCCCTTGGTCAGGACCGAAACGTTTTCCAATAAATGTCCTAATGTCCACTCACGTCTCTTTTTCAACCATGCTAACTTTTATTAGGTTAGTTTAAGTTACGTTAGGCTAGGTTAGTATAGTGATGTAAATGGAAACGTTTCGCCAACCACTGGCTTCTTCAGTCCAATACAGAGAAGAACGGTGGAAGAGGAGGAAGAGTGTGAGGTAATCAGTCCCTCAGCCTGGAGTCGATGTGTCCAGTCCATCATTTTTTAGAAAAGTACAAGTGCCTCATTCTAACCTATGATAGGCTAAACTAGCTTAGGATCACCTAGGCTTGCTCAGGATACGCTAGGATAGATTAGGATAGATTACGTTAGCTTAAGAAAGGCTAAATTACCTTAGGAAAAGTTTATATATATTAGGATCAGCTGAGCTAGCTTACGACACACTCACTCTGTATATCCTAGCTTAGTTTAGGATAAGTTAAATAAGCTTAAGTAGACTAAATAAGCTTTGAGAATAGGCTGAATAAGAGTAGAATAGGCTAAATAAGGGAAGGATATATTAAATAAGGATAGAATAGGCTAATAATTAAGGCTAGAATAGGCTAAACAAGATTAGCATAAGTAAATATAAGTTTGAGATAGTTAAAAATGAGTTTAATATCTAAATAAGCTTGGGACAGCTAAATAAGCTTGGGATAGCTAAAAAAGCTTGGGATAGCTAAATAAGCTTGGGATAGCTAAATAAGCTTGGGATAGCTAAATAAGCTTGGGATAGCTAAATAAGCTTGAGATAGCTAAATAAAAAGCTTGGGATAGCTAAAAAAAGCTTGGGATAGCTAAAATAGCTTGGGATAGCTAAATAAGCTTGGGATAGCTAAATAAGCTTGGGATAGCTAAATAAGCTTGAGATAGCTAAATAAAAAGCTTGGGATAGCTAAAAAAAGCTTGGGATAGCTAAAATATCTTGGGATAGCTAAATAAGCTTGGGATAGCTAAATAAGCTTGGGATAGCTAAATAAGCTTGAGATAGCTAAATAAAAAGCTTGGGATAGCTAAAAAAAAGCTTGGGATAGCTAAAAAAGCTTGGGATAGCTAAATAAGCTTGGGATAGCTAAATAAGCTTGGGATAGCTAAATAAGCTTGGGATAGCTAAATAAGCTTGGGATAGCTAAATAAGCTTGGGATAGCTAAAAAAGCTTGGGATAGCTAAATAAGCTTGGGATAGCTAAATAAGCTTGGGATAGCTAAATAAGCTTGGGATAGCTAAATAAGCTTGGGATAACTAAATAAGCTTGGGATAGCTAAATAAGCTTGGGATAGCTAAATAAGCTTGGGATAGCTAAATAAGCTTGGGATAGCTAAATAAGCTTGGGATAGCTAAATAAGCTTGGGATAGCTAAATAAGCTTGGGATAGCTAAATAAGCTTGGGATAACTAAATAAGCTTGGGATAACTAAATAAGCTTGGGATAGACCAGTTATTGAGAGAAAAGTTTTTGATAATGGAATGATTAATTGGACACTTAACACCAAGTTAAGTGATTAATAATACTTTACAAGGTATAAATATTATACAGATAGGGGAGGGAGAGAAAGAGGGAGGGGAGAGTAAGAAAGAGGGACGGGAGAGTAAGAAAGAGGGACGGGAGAGTAAGAAAGAGGGACGGGAGAGTAAGAAAGAGGGAGGGGAGAGTAAGAAAGAGGGAGGGGAGAGTAAGAAAGAGGGACGGGAGAGTAAGAAAGAGGGACGGGAGAGTAAGAAAGAGGGAGGGGAGAGTAAGAAAGAGGGAGGGGAGAGTAAGAAAGAGGGACGGGAGAGTAAGAAAGAGGGACGGGAGAGTAAGAAAGAGGGACGGGAGAGTAAGAAAGAGGGAGGGGAGAGTAAGAAAGAGGGAGGGGAGAGTAAGAAAGAGGGAGGGGAGAGTAAGAAAGAGGGAGGGGAGAGTAAGAAAGAGGGAGGGGAGAGTAAGAAAGAGGGAGGGTAGAGTAATAAAGAGGGAGGGGAGAGTAAGAAAGATGGAGGGGAGAGTAAGAAAGAGGGAGGGGAGAGTAAGAAAGAGGGACGGGAGAGTAAGAAAGAGGGACGGGAGAGTAAGAAAGAGGGAGGGGAGAGTAAGAAAGAGGGAGGGGAGAGTAAGAAAGAGGGAGGGGAGAGTAAGAAAGAGGGAGGGGAGAGTAAGAAAGAGGGACGGGAGAGTAAGAAAGAGGGAGGGGAGAGTAAGAAAGAGGGAGGGGAGAGTAAGAAAGAGGGAGGGGAGAGTAAGAAAGATGGAGGGGAGAGTAAGAAAGAGGGAGGGGAGAGTAAGAAAGAGGGAGGGGAGAGTAAGAAAGAGGGAGGGGAGAGTAAGAAAGAGGGAGGGGAGAGTAAGAAAGAGGGAGGGGAGAGTAAGAAAGGGGGAGGGGAGAGTAAGAAAGAGGGAGGGGAGAGTAAGAAAGGGGGAGGGGAGAGTAAGAAAGAGGAAGGGGAGAGTAAGAAAGAGGGAGGGGAGAGTAAGAAAGAGGGAGGGGAGAGTAAGAAAGGGGGAGGGGAGAGTAAGAAAGAGGGAGGGGAGAGTAAGAGAGAGAAGAGGGTAAGAAATGAGGAATGGGTGAGAGAGTACAGGGTTAAAATAGAGAAGGGAAAATTGAAGGGGAGAAGATGGAAACGGTAGGGGTAGCTAAAGGAAAGGGAGAGAGAGAGAGAGAGAGAGAGAGAGAGAGAGTAATGCAAGAGAAAGGAAGAGGGAAAATGAGCAAGGATGAACTTTAAAAACGATTACAAAGAATAAATTAACTAAAGAAACGTAATTTAGTGATAAAAGTAAGTTGTGTAAAAAATAAATAAAAAAATGAAAATGAACAATGAATATAACAAGTTTATGATAATAGGAAAAATCTAAGGAATGAAAAAACATATATAAGATTGAAGTTAATAAGGAGCAAACTAAAGCATTTATATAAGAAAATGAAATGTGTATGTCATTATGTATATAATAATTCACCTAATTAAAGCTTGACTGGGGATCAAATGTTTCTTGGAAAGATTACACTGGAGAGAAACTTTCTGAGTGAGCTGCTGTAACATCTTCCTTGTCAGAGACAGCCACTCGTCTAGAAGGCTGAGACGCTCTGGAACCATGTTTACATGTCTCTCTTCTTGTTTGTCTTCTCAACCTCACGAGTGAGTCTGTTCTTTCAACCTAAGGAGTGTGTGAGCCTGTTGTTTCCTCAGTCCCAGAATTCAGTCAAAGAGTGAGTTAATTGACCATTTTTGCTTAAGGACTGTGTTAGCCAAATGTCTTGTAAGTTTCAAGACTTAGTGAGCTAATTGACTTCTCACGCTCAGAGATATAGTGATCCATTGGTCTTCTCAGTCACAGTACTGAGTAAGTAACTTGTCTTCTCATACTCCTAAAGAGTGATCCTTCGTAACCTTATCAAGTGGACTAACTTTTTCAACCTAAGCAGAAAGCCACTTATCTTACCCAGAAGAGAATGACCCATAGGTTTTCTCAGTCTCAAGATTGAATCAATTGTCTTCCCATCCTCAGGGTTAAGTGAACCATACATTTTCTTAACCCAGGGTGGAACTTACCGACTCTCTTCACAGCCTCAAGGGTCAGTAAGCACAGAGCAAGATTCCCTCAAGCTTCAAATAGTAAGCAAAACCAACGATGCATCAGACGCCTATGTGCGCTCACTGAAGCGACGGAAACACTCGTTTGTGGTTTAGATTATTCTGCAGTCCTTTGGTGGCTCGTTTACCCTGTGATATCATCGGCTCTTTGAACCTCAGATGTCCCTAATTGGGCCAACACACTCCTCAACGAACGCTTAAAGAAGATTTCACATTACTTGGCTCAATAATCTGAATGCTCCACCGCTCTAAATGTGTTGTTTCTTGGAGAACAATGTGAACTGACTGTGTTCTTTCTGTTCACTCAAGCGGGTTGCATTATTCCCAGTGAAGACTTCTTTATTCAAGGAAGTGGAGCTATTGTCATATCCCAGGATCAAATATGATTATCTCCTCTTCCCCAGTGAGCTGTATGACCCTAACAGAATTAGGGCGTTCCTATAATTATAACAGCGATAATAATAATAATTAATACTAATAATGTAATAATAGCAATAATCATAATCCTAGTAATTGCCTAAGGAAACACATCGGTAATTATAATTTGATGAATTATGAAGAAACTTATTATGAGAATAATTAAGAGAATAATAGAATTTATAATAACACTAAATGAGATTAATTGTAAAATGAACCTAATTAAAACAGATTGTAATTAATCGTAATATTAATATATCGTGTTAATCATGCTCACATTAACCTCTTAATATGCTAATATTAACCTCTTAAGTATTCGAGGGAAAGCTGGCTACTAGAGAATTTTTTTTATCTGGCGATTACCGAGCGGAGGACGCAGCCTCCACTACAACTTTCGTCGAATAACTCGTACGGTTTTAGCGTCTCTTAAATTACTGAATCTATGGTCAATATATATATTTTTAAAGCACAAGCGTCAGGAGAAACATTGATTTTGGAAATTATTTCTTGTGTTAAGTAAGTTGTATTTGTTTTTTTCTGCTTGCAATATGCCAGCGTATTGAATTGTTTACTATTTTCATTATTATTATTATTATTATTATTATTATTATTATTATTATTATTATTCTTTTTTCAACGTACCAGCCGTATCCCACTGAGGTGGGGTGGCCCAAAAGAAAAAACTGAAGTTTCTCCTTTTAAATTTAGTAATATATACAGGAGAAGGGGTTACTAGCCCCTTGCTCCCGGCATTTTAGTCGCCTCTTACGACACGCATGGCTTACAGAGGAAGAATTCTGTTCCACTTCCCCATGGAGATAAGAGGAAATAAACAAGAACAAGAATTAGAAAGAAAATAGAAGAAAACCCAGAGGGGTGTGTATATATATGCTTGTACATGTATGTTTAGTGTGACCTAAGTGTAAGTAGAAGCAGCAAGACTTACCTGTAATCTTGCATATTTATGAGACAGACAAAAGACACCAGCAATCCTACCATCATGTAAAACAATTACAGGCTTTCGTTTTACACTCACTTGGCAGGACGGTAGTACCTCCCTGGGCGGTTGCTGTCTACCAACCTACTACCTACAATTATTATTATTATTATTATTATTATTATTATTATTATTATTATTATTATTATTATTATTAAGAAGTCTAACTTGTCAGAGGCAAATCACATCAAAGGAACAAACTAAAGACAAATATTTACACAACGTTATAGATCTGACTTTACTGAAACAATGTGTTTGCTCTGAGTGTGATTCGAATAAAGCTCTACATCTAGTTTGGCAAAGCTGTAAAAAAAAAGCTCTACGCAGAGCTGAGTTGTGAAAGATGAAAAGTTTTCCAGGTATAACAAGATTCTTACTATCATCAGTGGCACACTCCACAAACTTTTCAATAATAATTATAAGTTAGTTGAGGTTTCTAAGATAAGTTTGGGTAAAAAAAAAAATCATTGAATGAAAAATGTCTATATATATCATTAAGAGAACCCTTGCTACAGCTGGATGCCCTGCCGAGAGGGAGCCACGATCACTTGCAGCAAACAATACCCACAACCCAGCAAACCGCCCCGACGGGATCACCATCTATCCTTGGAAGAATGGCAAGCTCTTAGCATGGGACTATACCTGTGTGTCCACACTGGCTGACACCTATATCCATCACAGTGTGGGGCGACAGGGAGGAGCTGCTGACCACAGGGAGGAGTACAAGATCAGCAAGTACAGAGACATTAGCCAACAGTATCAATTTGTCCCAGTGGGATCAGAGACCTTGGGATCATGGGGAAAAAATGCCACACGTTTCCTTAAAGAATTGGGTTCCAGACTCATCGACACCACCAGGGACCCAAGGGCAGCCACTTTCATGTTCCAGCGCCTCAGCGTCGCCATCCAGAGGGGAAATGCTTGCTGCATACTTGGCTCGCGTCCAGCCTCGGAGGAGCTGGAGGAAATTCATCATCTTTGATACATTGTGCCATTGTATTCATGTTTATGTTTTTTTCTGTAAATGTATTTTGTTTATTAATAAATGTTCACATAGAATAAAAAATATATAGGGGGTGGTAGGAGAAGAAAATATTCAAACAGCTCCGGGGAGAACCTTGAGTTTTCACTGAGGTACGTTTATTGTCTTCTCTGAGGATGAGGGTCCCCATTCCAGCTATAGAGGTGGTACTTCCCTATATATATATATATATATATATATATATATATATATATATTTATATATATATATATATATATATATATATATATATATATATATATATATATTGTGTGTGTGTGTAGCATTGTTATTTATGGCGAATGTTTACTGGCAATTTTTAAAACAATGTGTATTATAATGTTTAAGAAAATATTTATGTCTGATTTGGGGCCGCATATAATAATGTTTAATGTGATGATTAATGTTGTGTTGAACTTTACCCTGGGTTCTCTTAAGTAATATAAACACTCGGTGCAGCATAGTAGTGAACCATACATGTACACGGTGTCAGTGCTTAGTTTAGACCTTGATCAAGTCATGAGAAAAATCTGCACAGGTCAGAAAGGTAACGTGTGAGATGAAGCTACTCATCAACAAGCTCTTACTATCAACAGTGAAACGTATTTATTGTAAAATATTGTGAAGAAGCCAATCTTTTTTCTGAATTCATCCATGTCTAATATTATGCAGAATATATTTCACCACAATATCATAAAGAATATGAAAAAGACTTGGAAATCGTTGTAAGAAGAACTCTGAATCCATAACAGAAGTGCCTATGTGTGTAATATGCCTGAAGACGACTTTGATTTATATCAAGAAGTATCAATAACAACAGACCAAAAGTCATCTTACTCCTCACTGCTTCATTACTATAACATCTCTTTAATTATCATCTCAGTTCTTATCCCCAGCCTTCAGAACATAGAGGATGATAAAATTAATCCAGAATACAAGGAATCTTACAAAGATGTATACCTGGAGAGGGTTTCGGGGGTCAACGCCCCCCCCCGGCCCGTTCTGAGACCTGATATCTCTGAAAAAAAATTCTCTTCCAAGATTTAGAATGTGGAAAAATATAATTAAAGTGTACACGCTGAAGACAGGTGAATGGAGGGGATGAGAATAAGCAAGAAAGAACTCGGAACAGTGGATTATGGTTGGAAAACTTCTGTTTTAGATAAGATATTGGAAAGTTTTTATTTGGCAATAGTGTTGAAGATAAATGTAACATTCTGCTAAGTGGCTGCCAACTTGAAAATTAGTAAGAAATGATATATATGATAAAGATCTGTGTAGTCTGGGCCAGGCTTCTACATTTTTATACATTTATGCATATATGTATTTGCATAACACACACACACACACACACACACACACACACACACACACACCAGTGTAGAGGCGGGGCAAGGAGCTAGGACTCGACCCCTGAAATTTCATCTAGGTGAGTACAACTAGGAGAGTACACATGAGGGGTCAGTAAGGCTGCATGTCACCTGTACATTACTAATCAAGGATTTATTAATCCCTAAATTAGGGAATAAAATACTCTCAGAATATATACACTAACATATATATACCTCAACGTGTATATACACTGCAAAATATTATTTTATTTTGTAGTCATATTTGGATTCACGAAAAAAAAAAATGAAACCATTGGTAAAGTAAATTCATTCCATTTTACTTGTCAGTTCTGTACACGATTTTTTTAGGTTCGTCTCTCAATCTTTTTATGTTATTTTCAGTTACATTGCTAGACTTTTGCTGTTTTTTTGCGTTGGTGCAACAGCAGATATTGTCGAGATATTTTACACTTGACACTTGACGCGAGCAATACTCTGCTGAAGCCATGTGTCTGCGTCATTTTCACTTTCATGAATTGTAATTCTCTTTTATATATATTGAATGTGTTCGCCATTGTTCGCAGTCTGTACTTGCAAAATAAATGTTACGTAAACAGAAAGTGAGAAATTACTTGGATGGAGAATAGGAAAACAGGTTAAAGAGATCTGTGTTTTCAGCTTCTGTCAATGACCCTTTTCATCTGAGGGTCACTGAGGCCGAAATATTCATGTATTTCTATTTTCTGTACAATTGGTTTTACATTTTATGTCAGTGCTTATGATACACTATTATTACTAACAACTAAATGAGCTTTTATTTATTTGCCAAACACAACGTTTCGTTCCAGGACGGACCGAAACGTCGCCATAATGTTCCATTCCCTGAGTGCTGGTTATCTGTGCATTATTCCAGCCACAGTTGCGTGATTTTTTTATTCTTTTTTCTTTTACTGTTTTCCACTCTTACACTTTAGTGCCTTGATGTTGATGACAGGCTCTTGCTCCAAGTAATTTATCCTATCTTCCTCTTCCTCGGATTAAGTTTGATTTGAGAGGTTAGAAAGACTGCCACACAATCTTAAATCATGTTTCTGTAACAAATGAGGATTAAAAAAAAACTATCTTCTGAAGGACCCGGGCAGATCAGAGACAAAGGTGACCAGCAAAAAAAATCTTACATTGTATCCTGAATGAGGCTACAAAGATTCGCTGCAAACCACTAACAACCATTTAAAAAGAAACACTGGAAACTGGTAGGATAAAAAAAAAAGCATCAGATGCAACCTAGAGGGGAAATGGGATCAAATGCGTTCATTTTAGATCACCTCTATTGAAGATGTTTCAGTCATGAGACCTTAATCACTTCAAAGGACACAGGCTATTTAGCCTGTGTCCTCCCATATCCCTCATGTATTTGATGTGATTAAGATATCAGGATCGATATGTCTTCAATAAACGTGTCCTAAATGAACACAGCTGTATCCCTTTCCCCCTCTAAAATACTGGAGATAAGGGATATGTCACAGAGATGGAAAACTACCAACTTTGTAGAGACCTTCAGAAAAGAAATCAGAGGTAAACTGCGGATCAGAATCATTGGTTTGTATAATCTGCTGTGAATAAAAAACTAAAATATGGTTAACGCACTGGTTTGCTGGTTTTAGGACTGTCTTTCCATGGGTTCATGCCCTATCCGTTCTGTGGGCTGTTTGCACTCGTATTGGTATGATTTCGCAAGTAATGAGTTATTGTTTCAGATATCCTGCTTAATGAAATTGTACAATGAGACGGCAAAGAACAGACGGGAATAAGAATGATGTGAGGACAACCATGAGGAATTTGGCGCGGTCCTTCAATGGAGATTAATATGCTAACTAGATGGCCAGATTGAATTGGAAAGGCACTTTAATAGGTAAAAGAATACCCAAAAAAAAGAGACAACACAAAAGTCAGAGGAAGGAGTTGCCAGGATAAAGTGAAGTGATAGGCGGAGTCCCAGTGCCACATAATTCGTGATGTTTTTGATATATGTAATTGACCAACCAGGCGAAACTGACTCCATGTTGATTACGACACGTGTGAAACAGTTAGGTAACTTCGTTGATGAAACGTTTCGCCTACACAGTAGGCTCTTCAGTCAAATACGGAGGCACAGGTACAGTAGTGAAATGAAGATGTAATCAGTCCATCAATTTCTTGGTAAAGTATACCATTTTCAACATAAATGACTCCATATCAGTCTTCGCCTACTACGCAAAATTAATGAAGAAAACCATGACAGGAGAATTCTGCGACATAATACAAGAAGATATTACTGAGCTACATGACTGGTCCAATAAATGGCTACTGGGGGGATCCAGAGGTAGAGAGCCATAAAAAAAAATGAAGATCTCAAAAGAAATCAACTCAAATGACCCGAAAAAAAAATTACCCAGGGGTCGATTTCACACTAAACCTAAAGCCTTAAATGCTTATAAACAAAATAACATCAACTGAGGACATATGCGAAGAAGGTAAATATAAGAATAGCATAAAAGGAACAAAATAATAGGCGTCAGATAATTTTATACAGCATTTCAAAGACCAGTCTAGGAAATAAGATTACTGTACATGGCACATGCAAGACCAGTAATGGTGGTCTAGTAATGGTGGACTAGTAATGGT